>NC_141876.1:481230760-481382275 GCF_056163025.1 Triticum urartu | reverse complement strand
TGTGGAGGCTATATATACCCCTCCACCTCCTCCTCATTCGATGAGAGAGCCATCAGAACACACACACCATTCCAACTCATATGTTCTGAGAGAGAACCACCTACTCATGTGTTGAGACCAAGATATTCCATTCCTACCATATGAATCTTGATCTCTAGCCTTCCCAAGTTGCTTTCCACTCAAACCTTCTTTCCACCAAATCCAAATCCTATGAGAGAGAGTTGAGTGTTGGGGAGACTATCATTTGAAGCACAAGAGCAAGGAGTTCATTACCTACACACCATGTGTTACTTCTTGGAGAGTGGTGTCTCCTAGATTGGCTAGGTGTCACTTGGGAGCCTCCGACAAGATTGTGGAGTTGAACCAAGGAGTTTGTAAGGGCAAGGAGATCGCCTACTTCGTGAAGATCTACCGCTAGTGAGGCAAGTCCTGTGTGGGCGATGGCCATGGTGGGATAGACAAGGTTGCTTCTTCGTGGACCCTTCGTGGGTGGAGCCCTGTGTGGACTCGCACAACCGTTACCCTTGGGTGGAGCCCTGTGTGGACTGGCGCAAACGTTACCCTTCGTGGGTTGAAGTCTCCATCAACATGGATGTAGGATAGCACCACCTATCCGAACCACGGGAAAAACATCCGTGTCTCCAATTGCGTTTGAATTCTCCAAACCCTTATCTTTACATTCTTGCAAGTTGCATGCTTTACATTCCGCTGCTCATATACTCTTTGCATGCTTTCTTGATATGTATTGCGTGTGTTGAAATTGTGCCTAAACTCCACTTAAACTGAAAAAGCTTAAAAATTGCAACTCTAGCATTAAGTGTCTAATCACCCCCCTCTAGACACATCTACTTTTAGATCCTACAAGTGGTATCAGAGCTTTGGTCTCCATTGCCTTGGTTTAATCACCATTGGAGGAAGATGGATGTGTCTACATTAGGGAGTCTTAGACATAGAGTGCCTATTCTTGAGGGAGAGTATTTTCATGAGTGGAAAAATGAGATGCTTGTAATCTTCAATCAATATCATTTGAACAAGTATATTGCTAGCCCTTGTGCACCCCATATTGATCCCTTGCATCCTACCCTAGATGAAGATATTGACATGATTCGCAATCTTAGAACTATTGAGCTCATCATTAGAGGATTGCCCAAAAATTTGGTTGCTAGTTTGCCTACTCAAAATTGTGCCTATACTATATGGAAATTTCTTGAGGAACGATTTCCCGATCATTCCTTGAAAACTCTGGATGAAATTCTCCATAAATCTATTGCCTTGAGTAAGATGAACCCTAGTGATCCTAGTTTTGGTAAATGTCTATTTGAACTTACCAATCTTAAGCATGCTAAAGGAGATGTTGGAATCATTAATGATATCATATTCAAAGCTATAAGAATTCATAAAAGTGACCACTTTGATAATCATTTATCTAATGAATTACCCTCTCTAGGAAATGATGAGTCACAAGATCATGATGAACATGAATATTATGATGATGATGATGATAGTGACTTCGATCTTGATGATGCAATGAGACATTTTGGTCTTATGGCAAATCTTCGGGGATATGAATCAGGAGGAAAGGAATGGGTTCTTGATAGTGGATGTACTGATCATATGACCGGAGATGAAGAGATGTTTCGTGAGCTTGCTGAAAATGACGGCCCTCGAAAATATGTCACCTTTGGTGATAATTCAAAGGGTAAAGTTGTTGGCCTTGGTAAGGTGGCCATGTCACATGATAGTTCCATTCAAAATGTCATGCTCGTTGAATCTCTTGGCTACAACTTACTTTCAGTATCTAGACTTGCTGATTTCGGTTTGAATGTCCTATTTACTGAGGTAGATTGCCAAGTATTTCGTCGAGACAATCATAAAATGGTCTTTACGGGTATGCGTAGAGGTGATATTTACATTGCCGATTTCTCTAAAAAGGCACAACCTAAAACTTGCTTTGTTGCTAAATCCTCAAAAGGTTGGTTGTGGCATAGACGACTAGGTCACGTTGGCATGAGAAACCTTGACAAGCTTATTAAAGGAAATCATATCCTTGGAGTCAACGATGTCATATTTGATAAGGATAGACTTTGCAGTGCTTGTCAAGCAGGTAAACAGGTTGGAGGAAGACATCCCGTGAAGAACATCATGACCACAAGGAGGCCACTCGAGCTACTTCACATGGATCTTTTTGGTCCCAACGCCTACAAGAGTCTCGGTGGAAATTCTTTTGGTCTAGTTATAGTTGATGACTTTTCAAGATTTACATGGGTGTTCTTTCTTAATGACAAGTCGCATGTCCAGAAGATCTTCAGAAACTTCGCTAGGAAAGCCCAAAATCATTTTGATGTGAAGATCAAGAAGGTTCGGAGTGACAACGGAACGGAGTTCAAGAACGCAAATGTGGACACCTTTCTTGACGAAGAAGGGATTTCACACGAGTTCTCGGCCACGTACACACCTCAACAAAATGGAGTTGTTGAGAGGAAGAACCGGACGCTCATCGAAATGGCAAGAACGATGCTTGATGAATACAAGACGCCAAAGCACTTTTGGGCAGAAGCGGTTGAGACAGCTTGTCACGCAACAAATCGCTTATATCTTCACAAGCTACTCGGCAAAATGGCATACGAGCTTCTCACCGGTAACAAACCCCAAGTTGGATACTTTCGAGTATTCGGCTCAAAGTGCTACATTCTTGATAAGCATCGTCGTTCAAAGTTTGCTCCTAAATCTCATGAAGGTTTTCTACTTGGTTATGGCTCAAACTCTCACACTTACCGTGTCTACAACAATTTCACCCGAAAGGTTGAAGAGACGGTAGGTGTGAAGTTTGATGAATCTAATGGCTCGCAAGTAGAGCAATTGCCAATTGATGTAGGAGACAAAGACCCTTCAGAAGCAATTCAAGACTTATCCATTGGCAAAATTCGTCCAACGGAGGTGAAGGAGAGTACTTCATCCGTCCAAGTGGAAGCTTCTACTTCACGACAAGGTGAACCAAGAATCGACACGGAAGCATCCACAAGTGGGACACATCAAGATGAAGAAAACGAGGAAGTACGTCAAGATGAACATCAACAACCTCCTTCTCCACCACGACAAGAGAACGACGACGTCAACAATGAAGAAGGCCAAGAAGAAGAACAAGATGAAGAAGATGTTCAACGAAGACCCAAGCAAAAGCTCTCACGAGTTCGAGCAAGAATTGCCAAAGATCATCCCGTCGAGCAAATCCTCAATGATATACAAACCGGGAGAATCACTCGCTCAAAAACTCGTTTAGCTAACTTTTGTGAAAACTATTCATTCATCTCTAGCATTGAACCTATGAAGGTTGAAGAAGCATTGGAAGATCCGGATTGGATAAACGCTATGCATGAAGAGCTACATAATTTTGAGAGAAACCAAGTTTGGACATTGGTCGAGAAGCCCGACAACAACCACAACATCATTGGTACCAAATGGGTGTTCCGCAACAAGCAAGATGAAGATGGACAAGTAGTTCGCAACAAAGCACGTCTCGTCACCCAAGGGTACACACAAGTCGAAGGTATGGACTATGGTGAGACATATGCTCCCGTTGCTAGACTTGAGTCCATTCGCATCTTACTTGCCTATGCTAATCACCATAATATCACCTTGTACCAAATGGACATTAAAAGTGCTTTTCTAAATGGTGAAATAGAGGAGGAAGTTTATGTCAAACAACCTCCCGGCTTTATTGTTGGAAATATGCCCTAGAGGCAATAATAAAAGCATTATTATTATATTTCCTTATTCATGATAATTGTCTTTATTCATGCTATAATTGTGTTATCCGGAAATCGTAATACATGTGTGAATAACAGACACCAACATGTCCCTGGTAAGCCTCTAGTTGACTAGCTCGTTGATCAACAGATAGTCATGGTTTCCTGACTATGGACATTGGATGTCATTGATAACGAGATCACATCATTAGGAGAACGATGTGATGGACAAGACCCAATCCTAAACATAGCACAAGATCGTATAGTTCGTTTGCTAGAGTTGTTCCAATGTCAAGTATCTTTTCCTTAGACCATGAGATCGTGTAACTCCCGGATACCGTAGGAGTGCTTTGGGTATACCAAACGTCACAACGTAACTGGGTGACTGTAAAGGTAGACTACGGGTATCTCCGAAAGTGTCCGTTGGGTTGACATGGATCAAGACTGGGATTTGTCTCTCTGTATGACGGAGAGGTATCACTGGGCCCACTCGGTAATGCATCATCATAATGAGCTCAAAGTGACCAAGTGTCTGGTCACGGGATCATGCATTACGGTATGAGTAAAGTGACTTGCCGGTAACGAGATTGAACGAGGTATTGGGATACCGACGATCGAATCTCGGGCAAGTAACATATCGATTGGCAAAAGGAATTGTATACGGGGTTGATTGAATCCTCGACATCGTGGTTCATCCGATGAGATCATCGTGGAGCATGTGGGAGCCAACATGGGTATCCAGATCCCGCTGTTGGTTATTGACCGGAGAGTCGTCTCGGTCATGTCTGCTTGTCTCCCGAACCCGTAGGGTCTACACACTTAAGGTTCGGTGACGCTAGGGTTGTGAAGATATGTATATGCAGTAACCCGAATATTGTTCGGAGTCCCGGATGAGATCCCGGACGTCACGAGGAGTTCCGGAATGGTCCGGAGGTAAAGAATTATATATAGGAAGTGCTGTTTCAGCCATCGGGACAAGTTTCGGGGTCACCGGTATTGTACCGGGACCACCGGAAGGGTCCCGGGGGTCCACCGGGTGGGGCCACCTATCCCCGGGGGCCCCATGGGCTGAAGTGGGATGGAACCCAGTCCAAAGTGGGCTGGGGCGCCACCCCCCAAGGGCCCATGCGCCTAGGGTTGGGGGGGAACCCTAAGGGGGGCGCCCCCTTGCTTGGGGGGCAAGCCCCCCACCCCTTGGCCGCCGCCCCCCTAGGAGATCCCATCTCCTAGGGCCGGCCACCCCCCTTGGCACCCCTATATATAGTTGAGGAGAGGGGAGGACTTCATACCTTAGCCTTGGCGCCTCCCTCTCTCCCTGTTACGTCTCCCTCTCGTAGTATAGCCGAAGCCCTGCTACTGTGACGCCCTGCATCCACCACCACGCCGTCGTGCTGCTGGATCTTCATCAACCTCTCCTTCCCCCTTGCTGGATCAAGAAGGAGGAGACGTCTCCCGTCCCGTACGTGTGTTGAACACGGAGGTGCCGTCCGTTCGGCGCTTGGTCATCGGTGATTTGGATCACGTCGTGTTCGACTACATCATCACCGTTCTTTGAACGCTTCCGCACGCGATCTACAAAGGTATGTAGATGCATCTGTTGACTCGTTGCTAGATGAACTCCTAGATGGATCTTGGTGAAACGAGTAGGAAAATTTTTTGTTTTCTGCAACGTTCCCCAACATTTATCAATCCTAAGAAACCAAATCATGTTTACAAACTTCACAAAGCTCTTTATGGTCTTAAACAAGCTCCTAGAGCATCGTATAAATGCTTGACCAAGTTCCTTACTACAAGTGGTTTTGAAATTGGTAAAATTGATTCTACTCTTTTCACTAAAAGGGTTAATGGAGAACTATTCGTATGCCAAATTTATGTTGATGATATCATATTTGGTTCAACTAACCCTCTCTTTAGTGAAAAGTTTGGAAAGCTAATGTCAGAGAAGTTTGAGATGTCTATGATGAGTGAACTCAAATTCTTTCTCGGGTTGCAAATCAAGCAAACTAAGGAAGGTACATTTGTCTCTCAAACAAAGTACACCAAGGACTTATTCAAGAAGTTCAATATGCAAGAATGCAAAGGTATGTCTACACCCATGCCTACTAGTGGACATAATGATTTGACCAAAGATGGTGAACCTGTTGATCAAAAGGTTTATCGCTCTATGATTGGGTCATTGTTATACCTATGTGCTTCACGTCCCGATATTATGCTAAGTGTGTGCATGTGTGCACGATATCAAGCTGCTCCTAAAGATTGTCATCTTAAGGCTGTGAAAAGGATAGTGAGATATTTAATCCATACACCAAATTTTGGCATTTGGTATCCTAAGAGGTCTTCTTTTGATGTTATTGGCTATTCCGACTCGGATAATGCCGGAGACAAGGTTGATAGAAAGTCCACTTACGGTACTTGTCAATTTCTTGGCAGATCTCTTGTGTCTTGGTCTTCCAAGAAACAAAACTCGGTATCCTTATCCACCGCCGAAGCGGAATACATTGCCGCTGGTTCATGTTGTGCTCAATTACTTTGGATGACCCAAACTCTTAAAGATTATGGGATTTATGTGAAACATGTTCCACTACTTTGTGACAATGAAAGTGCTATCAAAATTGGTCATAATCCTGTACAACATTCTCGAACTAAGCATATTGAAGTTCGTCATCATTTCATTCGAGATCATGTTGCTAAGGGTGACATCAATCTTAAGCATGTTCGCACTAATAAGCAATTAGCGGATATATTCACTAAACCACTTGATGAGAAAGCGTTTTGCAGGTTGAGAGGAGAATTGAACATCATTGATGCTTCGAACTTGGAGTAGAAACTCCATTGGATACATGCAAGACATGAGCTTATGACTAATCCTTGATATATCTCTTATGATAACTATCTTATGTCTTGGATATATTTGCACCTTGCATGTTGTCTAACCCATGTAGGTGCTGGGTTGAATCTAATTCCATGAGATTGCGACTCACTCATATCTTGAGCAATCTCTACATCACCAAGACTCTACACAATAGTGGTTGAAGACAAGGAAGCACAAAACCTTTCAAACATATCCTTTGACAAACTCTATATTAAGCTTCATGATTGTCATTTTTGGATGCACAAGTGTTTTTCCTTGCAAGAACTAACCCATGTAGGTAGATGAAATCAAGCTCCAAATGGTGCTCCCAACTCTCGATGAGCTACATCAACCTTGAGCACCCACACAAGTTCAACTACATGAGCAAGAACCACATCACCACCCAAGGTATGTTATTCCATCTTAGAGAAGCTTTACTCCAAGACATGAGTCAAAGCAACTCAACAAGATGTGAATACATCAAGATGCTTAAACGAAAGATGGTAACCCCATTTTGAGCTTAAACGATGAGTATGACCTATGATCAAGTGTTCTCACTTGACTCCTAAGTCAATATACTCTAACATAGGTGACTATGTCACCGCCCAATTCTAGATGAAGTTCTCTTGTGTTCTTTTCTGAGTTATTGCATTTGTCCCTTGCATATTAGTTTCTTTCTTTTTCAATCAAAAAAAAACTTCATCTAGAAACTTTCACTCTTTTCTTTTTGGTTTTTCTTCTGCATATTTCTGCATCAAATTCCTTGCAAATCTTTCAGCTAATTCATTGCAAATCTTTGTGAGATCTTACTTGACTAGTGAGCTGAGGTGACAAGTGTTTTTCTCTGTGATGAACTCGGTTTCACCGAATTGTCATTTTCGGTCCAACTGAATCCCTTCGGTACTACCGAAACATGCCACTCGGTGCCACCGATTTCGCAACAGGAAAAACAGTTTGCCACATATTCTATATTTCTTCTGATCCGGCTCCACTCCATGAATCTTGTCCTCTACAAGCATCACAGTTTTATTCACTGCCTTGTGCTGAATCTCAAGGACCAAACCTATTCGACAGATTCCAGGAAAAACCTTCTTGGAAATTGATGTCAAAGGGGGAGAGAGAGATCACATCAAAGCTTATCATCAGGGAGAGAGAGAGAGATCACATCAAAGCTCATCATCAGGGAGAGAGAGAGATCACATCAAAAGCTTATCACCTACAAAGGAGAGAAAGTACTAAGGGGGAGAGAATACTCAAGGATCCCATATATTAAGGGGGAGAAAGAAATCCCCAAAGGGGGAGAGAATACTCAAGGATCCCAGATGCTTGATGTTCAAGAGGAGAGATGCCACATGTCTTTTTGGGGGGAAAGACATGTTCATATGAACTCACTTGAATTAAGTTCTATTCATATCTTTCAGCTCTGATTTTCTGTTTCCTATCTTCTCCCAATATCCCATGTACGATTCAGGGGGAGCAAGACACCTAAGGAAAAGAAATCAGTCAAATTCATTGCATATCTTTATTCTTGGGGACATGTTGAATTCAATGTGGTACCTTGTACTCACTCTCTACATGTCATCCCAGTCTTGGTATTCTTGTGGTTTCTTTTGTTTGCTCTGGCTAGTGGACGTACCTGTGTTATCTAACCTTGTTTGTGCAGGTTCATTCCATCCTAAGCCAACTCAAGACCACAAGGTAAGTATATGCATCAAAATCATGAGTATGAGGAGTTCTTGCTTATGTACATACTGTTTGCAAGAAGGACTCATGAGCATGAAGGTATTTTCCTTGATAATCTTTTGCTCAGATGCATATGGCCAAGATGCATGTAACACATTGCCTACTCTGTCATGGTTATGCTCTCACATGTCTCTATATTTCATATTTACATGAGTGCATACATGTAGGGAGAGCCTATGCTTGTTACATGTCTTTCCAAAGCTTTACTTGATGTTCTTTATATCTTTATCTAAAGCTTTGATGTATGTTGCCATCAATTACCAAAAAGGGGGAGATTGAAAGCACAAGTGCTCCCTAGGTGGTTTTGATAATTGATGACAACATATCTCTTGTTGGACTAACATTTCTATCTAGCATGTTTCAGATAAGTTCAACAATGGAGTGGCATGGACTAAAGGTTGTGGGAACTCCTTTAAGATGCTAAGGACAAAGGATTGGCTAAAGCTTCAAGCTCAAGATTCTTCATTTTACATTTTAGTGATCCAAGATCACATTGAGTCCATAGGAAAAGCCAATACTATCAAGGAGGGATGAGGTGTTGCTTAATGAGCCTCTTGCTTCATGTGCTTAGTGATATGCTCCAAAAACCTCAACTACTTTCCCATATCCACATATGACCTAAACCCTAAGCCAAACTCGGTCCTACCGATTCTTCCTATCCGGCGCCACCGAGTTTCACTTGTCATAAGCCAATGCCAAACCCTAGCAATTCGGTTCTACCGATAAGGATCTTGGTCTCACCGAGATGGGGTTGCAAACTCTCTGTTTCCCTTTCGTAACTTTTCGGTCTCACCGAAAGAGCGAATCAGTCCCACCGAGATTGCAATGTAAACTCAGTGTTTCCCCTTTGTAACTTTTCGGTCTCACCGAGTTCCACTCGGTCTCACCGAAAGAGCAAATTGGTCCCACCGAGTTTGCCTGACCAACTCTCTGGTTAGCTAATTACCAAATTCGGTCTCACCGAGTTTGTGTAATCGGTCTCACCGAGATTACGTTATGCCCAAACCCTAACCATATCGGTCCTACCGAGTTGCATGTCAGTCCCACCGAAAATCACTAACGGTCACTAGGTTTACATTTTCGGTCTGACCGAGTTTATTGATTCGGTCCCACCGAGATTGGAAAACTGTGTAACGGTTGGATTTTGTGTGGAGGCTATATATACCCCTCCACCTCCTCCTCATTCGATGAGAGAGCCATCAGAACACACACACCATTCCAACTCATATGTTCTGAGAGAGAACCACCTACTCATGTGTTGAGACCAAGATATTCCATTCCTACCATATGAATCTTGATCTCTAGCCTTCCCAAGTTGCTTTCCACTCAAACCTTCTTTCCACCAAATCCAAATCCTATGAGAGAGAGTTGAGTGTTGGGGAGACTATCATTTGAAGCAAAAGAGCAAGGAGTTCATTACCTACACACCATTTGTTACTTCTTGGAGAGTGGTGTCTCCTAGATTGGCTAGGTGTCACTTGGGAGCCTCCGACAAGATTGTGGAGTTGAACCAAGGAGTTTGTAAGGGCAAGGAGATCGCCTACTTCGTGAAGATCTACCGCTAGTGAGGCAAGTCCTGTGTGGGTGATGGCCATGGTGGGATAGACAAGGTTGCTTCTTCGTGGACCCTTTGTGGGTGGTTGCTTCTTCGTGGACCCTTCATGGGTGGAGCCCTGTGTGGACTCGCGCAACCGTTACCCTTGGGTGGAGCCCTGTGTGGAATCGCGCAACTGTTACCCTTCGTGGGTTGAAGTCTCCATCAACGTGGATGTAGGATAGCACCACCTATCCGAACCACAGGAAAACATCCGTGTCTCCAATTGCGTTTGAATTCTCCAAACCCTTCTCTTTACATTCTTGCAAGTTGCATGCTTTACATTCCGCTGCTCATATACTCTTTGCATGCTTGCTTGATATGTATTGTGTGTGTTGAAATTGTGCCTAAACTCCACTTAAACCGAAAAAGCTTAAAAATTGCAACTCTAGCATTAAGTGTCTAATCACCCCCCTCTAGACACATCTACTTTTAGATCCTACACATAGACACACAAGTTGATCATTGATCCTTTAGCCGTGTGTGGTGCCCCCTCCACCATAATCCACCTCGGTCATATCATCGTAGTGCTTTGGCGAAGCCCTGTGATGGTAGCATCATCATCACCGTCATCACGACGTCGTGCTGATGAAGCTCTCCCTCAACACTTAGCTGGATCAAGAGTTCGTGGGACATCCCCGAGCTGAACGTGTGCAGATCGCGGAGGTGCCGTACTTTCGGTACTAGGATCAGTCGATTGTGAAGACATACGACTACATCAACCGCGTTGTCATAACGCTTCCGCTTACGATCTATGAGGGTACGTGGACAACACTCTTCCCCTCTCGTTGCTATGCATCACCATGATCCTGCGTGTGCGTAGGAATTTTTTGAAAATTACTGCATTCCCCAACAATTACCATAATTATTAGAGGAATTACTAGGAAACGGCCTAGAATTAAACTTTCCTCTATACACGTTGTTACAAAAATCGTTCGTACCAACAAAATTCAAATCCATAGATTCATTATTATTCTCAATCAAAGTGGACAAAGGCATATCATTAGGATCAGAAGAAACACTCTTATTAGCAAACAATTTCATAAGTTCATCCATCTTTCCACTCAAAACATTAATCTCTTCAATAGCATGAACCTTTTTACTAGTAGATCTTTCGGTGTGCCATTGAGAATAATTGACCATAATATTATCTAGGAGTTTAGTAGCCTCTCCTAAAGTGATTTCCATAAAAGTTCCTCCCGCGGCCAAATCTAAAAGATTTCTAGAAGCAAAATTCAATCCAGCATAAAAATTCTGTATGATCATCCATAAATTCAAACCATGTGTAGGGCAATTACGTATCATTAATTTCATCCTCTCCCAAGCTTGTGCAACATGCTCATGATCAAGTTGCTTAAAATTCATAATATCATTTCTAAGAGAGATGATCTTAGTGGGAGGAAAATACTTAGAGATAAAAGCATCTTTGCACTTATTCCATGAATCAATACTATTTTTAGGCAAAGAAGAGAACCAAGTTTTAGCACGATCTCTAAGCGAAAACGGAAATAGCTTCAATTTAACAATATCATTATCCACATCTTTCTTCTTTTGCATATCACACAAATCAACGAAGCTGTTTAGATGGGTAGCGGCATCTTCACTAGGAAGGCCAGCAAATTGATCTTTCATGACAAGATTCAGCAAAGCAGTATTAATTTCACAAGATTCATCATCGGTAAGAGGAGCAATCGGAGTGCTAATAAAATCATTGTTGTTGGTATTGGATAAGTCACGTAATTTAGTATTATCTTGAGCCATCGTGACAAACAGTCAATCCAACACACAATCACACAAGAGGCTAGCGAAAGAAGGCGAACGAAAAAAGGGGGAACGGAAAAGAGGCGAATAAAATGGCAAGGGTGAAGTGGGGGAGAGGAAAACAAGAGGCAAATGGCAAATAATGTCATGCGAGGGATAAGAGTTTGTGATGGGTACTTGGTATGTCTTAACTTGGCGTAGATCTCCCTGGCAACAGCGCCAGAAATGGCTAGTTGACGGGGGATAAAATCTTGACTTGACTTGGTGCAAATCTCCCCGGCAACGACGCCAGAAATCCTTGTTGCTACCTCTTGAGCATGTGTTGGTTTTCCCTTGAAGAGTAAAGGGTGATGCAGCAAAGTAGGTAAGTATTTCCCTCAGTTTTTGAGAACCAAGGTATCAATCCAGTAGGAGACTACACGCAAGTCGCCTAGTACCTGCACAAACAAATAAGAACCTTGCAACAAACGCGATAAAGGGGTTGTCAATCCCTTCACGGCCACTTGCAAAAGTGAGATCTAATAGAGATAATAAGATAAATATTTTTGGTATTTTTGTTGTATAGATTGAAAAGTAAAGATTGCAAAATAAACGGCGATAGAAATTGCTAGTTGACAGGAAAATAATATGATGTAAAGTAGACCCGGGGGCCATAGGTTTCACTAGTGGCTTCTCTCAAGATAGCATATATTACGGTGTGTGAACAAATTACCGCCGAGCAATTGATAGAAAAGTGCATAGTTGTGAGAATATCTAGGCATGATCATAAACAGAGGCATCACGTCCGTGTCAAGTAGACCGAAACGATTCTGCATCTACTACTATTACTCCACACATTGACCGCTATCCAGCATGCATCTAGAGTATTAAGTTCATAAGAACAGAGTAACGCATTAGGCAAGATGACATGATGTAGAGGGATAAACTCAAGCAATATGATATAAACCCCATCTTGTTATCCTCGATGGCAACAATACAATACGTGTCGGTTCCCTTTCTGTCACTAGGATCGAGCACCGCAAGATTGAACCCAAAGCTAAGCACTTCTCCCATTGCAAGAAAGATCAATCTAGTAGGCCAAACCAAACTGATAATTCCAAGAGACTTGCAAAGATATCAAATCATGCATATAAGAATTCAGAGAAGAATCAAATATTGTTCATAGATAAACTTGATCATAAACCCACAATTCATCGGATCTCGGCAAACACACCGCAAAAAGAATTAAATCGAATAGATCTCCACGAACATCGAGGAGAACTTTGTATTGAGAACCAAAGAGAGAGAAGAAGCCATCTAGCTAATAACTATGGACCCGAAGGTCTGTGGTAAACTACTCACACATCATCGGAGAGGCAATATGGTGTTGATGTAGAAGCCCTCCGTGATCAAATCCCCCTCCGGCAGATCACCGGAAAAGGTCCCCAGATGGGATCTCATGGTACAGAAGGTTGCAGCGGTGGAAAAGTGGTTGCGTGGCTCCCCTGGATGTTTTCAGGGTATAAGAGTGTATATAGGCGAAAGAAGTAGGTCGGTGGAGCTACGAGGGGCACACGAGGGTGGGGGGCGCGCCGCCCTACCTCGTGGCCGCCTCGTTGTTTCCTTGACCTCCACTCCAAGTCTCCTGGATTGTGTTTGTTCCAAAAAAGATCCTCGCGAAGGTTTCATTCCGTTTGGATTCCGTTTGATATTCCTTTTCTGCGAAACACTGAAATAGGCAAAAAACAGCAGCTGGCATTGGGCCTCCGGTTAATAGGTTAGTCCCAAAAATAATATAAAAGTGCATATTAAAGCACATTAAACATCCAAAACAGATAATATATTAGCATGGAACAATAAAAAATTATAGATAGGTTGGAGACGTATCAGGGGCCACCCAGGAGCCACAAGCTTAGGGGGGCGCCCACCCCCAGGGGGCGCGCCTAGTGAGCTTGTGGGCCCCCTGGACCTCCAGCAATCCTAACTCCGACTCCATATATACCTATTTTCCAAGAAAAAAAATCAAAGAGAAGGAATCGTCGTGTTTTACGATACGGAGCCGCCACCACCTCCTGTTCTTCATCGGCAGGGCTGATCTAGAGTCCGTTCGGGGCTCCAGAGAATGGAATACGTCGTCGTCGTCCTCATCAACCTTCGTTCACCGCCAATTTGATGATGCTCACCGCCGGGGAGTGAGTAATTCCTTTGTAGGCTTGCTGGATGGTGATGGGTTGGATGAGATTTATCATGTAATCGAGTTAGTTTTGTTAGGGCTTGATCCCTAGTATCCACTATGTTCTGAGATTGATGTTGGCATGACTTTGCTATGCTTAATGCTTGTCACCAGGGCCCGAGTGCCATGATTTCAGATCTGAACCTATTATGTTTTCATGAATATATTTGAGTTCTTGATCCTATCTTGCAGTTATATGCACCTATTACGAGTTATGATCCGCATACCCCAAGGTGACAATAATTGAGATTCTTTACGGTGATTACCATAGTTTGAGGAGTTCATGTATTCACTAAATGATAATGCTTTGTTCTGGTTCTCTATTAAAAGGAGGCCTTAATATCCCTTAGTTTCCTTATGGACTCCGCTGCGACGGGAGGGTGGGACAAAAGATGGCATGCAAGTTCTTTTCCATAAGCATGTATGACTATATACATAATACATGCCTACACCACATTGATGAATGGGATCTAGTTCTATGTCGCTATAGGTTACAACTGCTACATGATGAATGCCATCCAACACAATTATCCATCGTTGATCCAATGCCTAAGCTTTTCGCATATTGATCTTTACTAAGTTACTTTCGTTGTTGCTGCTGTTACAATCACTACAAAATTGCTACTGTTTCTGCTACTACTGTTACATTTACTATCATACTACTTTACTACTGATCACCTTGCTGCAGATATTAATTCTTTCAGGTTTGGTTGAATTAACAACTCAACTGCTAATACTTGCGAATATTCTTTGGCTCTCCTTGTGTCGAATCGATAAATTTGGGTTGAATACTTGATGACCCACAAGTACAGGGGATCAATCGTAGTCCTTTCGATAAGCAAGAGTGTCGAACCCAACGAGGAGCAAAAGGAAATGACAAGTGGTTTTCAGCAAGGTATTTTCTGCAAGCACTGAAATTATGAGTAACGAGTAGTTTGATAGCAAGATAATTTGTAACGAGCAAATAACGATAATAGTAAGAAAAGTGCAGCAAGGTAGCCCAATCCTTTTGAGGCAAAGGACAGGCCAAAAAGATCTCTTATAATAAGTAAAGCGTTCTTGAAGGTACACAGGAATTTCATCTAGTCACTTTCATCATGTTGGTTCGATTTGTGTTCGCTACTTTGATAATTTGATATGTGGGTGGATCAGTGCTTAGGTGTTGTTCTTACTTGAACAAACCTCCTACTTATGATTAACCCCCTCGTAAGCATCCGCAACTATGAGAAAAGTATTAAGAATAAATTCTAATCATAGCATTAAACTTTTAGATCCAATCGGTCCCTTACGGAATAGCGCATAAACTAGGGTTTAAGCTTATGTCACTCTCGTGACCCATCATCTAATAACTACTCCACAATGCATTCCATTAGGCCCAAACATGATGAAGTGTCATGTAGTCGACGTTCACATGACAACACTAAGGGAATCATAACATACATACTATCAAAATATCAAACACATATAAAATTCACATGATTACTTGCAACAAGGTTTCTCCCATGACCTAATCATGCTCATGATCAGAGGGGTATTAAATAGCATAATAGATCTGAACATATAATCTTCCACCAAATAAACCATATAGTAATTAACTATAGGATGTAATCAACACTACTAGTCACCCACAAGTACCAATCTATAGTTCCGGTACAAAGATTGAACACAAGAGATGGACTAGAGTTTGAGAGGAGATGGTGATGTTGAAGATGTTGATGGAGATTGCCCTCCCCAAGATGGGAGAGTTGTTGGTGATGATGAGGACGACGATTTCCCCCTCCAAGAGGGAAGTTCCCCTGGCGGAATCGCTCCGCCATAGGGCAAAAGTGCTCCTGCCCAAGTTCCGCCTGGAGACGGCGGCGCTTCGTCCCGAAAGTCCCCCCCTTATTTTTTCTAGGTCAAAATGACTTATATACTAGAAGACGGGCACCGGAGATGGGCTGGGCCGAGCACAACCCATCAGGGCGCGCCTGGGGGGCCTGGCGCGCCCTGGTGTCTTGTGCTCACCAGGTGGCCCCCCTCCGGTAGCTATTTGCTCCATTATTTCTTATTTATTCCATAAAATTCCTCATGAAGTTTCAGCTCATTTGGAGTTGTGCAGAATAGGCAGCATGACGTAGTTTTTTCAGGTCCAGATTTCCAGCTGCCGGAATTCTCCCTCTTTGTGTGAACCTTGCACATTATGAGAGAAAAGGCACTATAATTACTCCAAAAAGAATTATTATGCATAAAAACATTATAAAATAACAGTAGGTAAACATGATGTAAAATGGACGTATCAATACTCTACCCTCAAAAACTGTTGCGATCCCCTATACTTGTGGGTTATCACCAATCCACAAGGAGATAGCCTCGCACCACCTCCCTCGCAACAGGTGAGGCGAGTACACTGGGCAACGATGGCTAGATGACTCTCTTTATATTATGTTCATGTTCACACAATTCTTTTACATTCATGCAATGGTGAACATACAAATCCCTAGTGTATGATTCAATATAGCATACCACTGGTATGTGATAGGGATTGTTTCTTCTTTGTTCTTCTTGATTAAAAATCCATCATGAGTGAATCTTCCGAGTTCAAGGAGTGATCCTCGCTTTGCGAGCGTATGGTCCTTCGAGTCCGTCCTCATGTTATGGTCCTCTCACTTGGTGAGGGTTGAAAAGGAGTGAGGTGAGACGTTGCACCTCCTCAGCTTGCCGGCAAAAGCTCATAGCCAAGTCCTCAGTCTTATTTGGTTGCATTATTTCTTCATGGTTTCTCATGTCATTCCAAACATGGTAGATTCGAGTATAGCAATCACTTGTTCAAGCACGTGGTTCATCTTCGTGGTCTTACTAGCCAATTTATTGCATGCTTTGTTGTGTACTTGCTGGGTCTCTGGAGTCACCTCTCGTGGACTTTGTTTCAGGTACATCATCGTGAGGCTTTGCAAGTAGTAGGGAAGGGTGTAGCTCCCATGGGTGTTCACTCATAAATTACACACCCCTTTCATTCACCTAGCTTGATCATGACAACTCTCATACTTTAGTACATGATTCTTGATAGCCAGGATCCACTTGTTGTGTATAAACTTTGCCATTGTTTGTTTCTGAGATCACTATGTTTACTTATCAAGGTGGGATTGGAGTTTGTTAGTTCCCACTTGGTACCCGTGTGTGTTGGGAACATATGTTTTCTTCTTCTTGTGTAGCATAACGGTTTGTGGCTCAACCACTTTGCTCTATATGGGTTATATGAGCTTGTTAAATGTTTCCGCTTGTGATATTATATATGCTCTGTTTACTCAACTGCCTGTCGTGGATGTCCGACTATACAAAGGAGGTGCTGCCGGATTTTTCCCACGAGCAGGTTTGGTTTGGTTTGTGTTCTGTGATGGTAACATTCCTTCTTACAAGGAGGGGTGTTATAGGGTGTCTCGGAATAGTCCTTCCAGAGAAAGAAATGGCCGCTCTCTCATTGGGATTCAACGCCGGAGTGTGCCCCGGAATCGAGCCCCCGAACAACGGCCACTGCCTACTCAGGTGGTCATGGACGAGCAACACAGCAGTCACCATCTCCTCATTGTCGGATGAAGAATCATCCGAGTCGCAAATGAAATTGTGGAAAAAGAACTCGTCGGCGGAGTCAGTTTGTACCTTGCGAGCAAACCGTCGAACAATTTGCGGGAGTCATCGAAGAAGTAGGCCGGCGAAGTGTCGCGCGCCTCCCCTGGACCAGGTAGCTGGCCTGGCGGCGTCTGACGAGCGTGTCGTTGTCGTCGAAGGAGCTAGCCGAGGGCGCGGTGGTGCTGGCGGCGACGTCGGGGGAAGCTGCGGTAGCCCGGCGGTGGTGGCGACGACGTTGGACGGTGGCGTGCTGCGGGGGAGGTATATTGGTGCGGACGGCTGGCGAGGGCACCGAAACTGGGCGGCGACGGCAATGGGATAGGGCGGTTGGGTGCTTGCTGTCGATGGGAGGAAGAGAATGTCCTATGTGCAACCGACTGGTGAGCAAGGGGGAGGAGTAGGTGGGCGTCACGCGCGTCCGGCTTGTGTCCGCGCCGACGCAATAAGACCTAAATTTTGGCCTAGAATGGGTCGCCCGACGAATGAAAAATGGATGCGCGTTCATTTAGATCGGCGTGCTGAGCCAATTTTGTGTCCGTTTTGACCTAAACAGACACACGCTAGCGAAATGGGTCGGCACGTTAGAGTTTTTTTAGGTCACTCTAAGAGAAGTCGTCCGATAGAAACTCGTTCCGGACGTCCGGCGTAAAGAGCTCATCTTCAGCCTCATATCATCCATCGAACGGCTCACAAAGCACAAGATGACGTGGTGCCCTCTTAACCGATAAGGAACCTACGAAGCCACTGACAGGTGACCCCACACGACCCCTAGTTTCCGGGTCCACGGGTCCACGAGCCAACAGCCAATAAACGAGGCAAGCACGGCAACCCTCTCGAGCCCATTGGTCAGGTCAGGTCTTCCCACGCGGAAGGACGAGGAAGGTTCACGAATCCCCTCCTCACTTCGTCCCTCCCCCTCTCCTATTTCTTCTCTCCGGACCCCGGGCCAAAATTTCATCCTAAGTTCCATCGAAGAGGGCGGCAAGGGGGCGATCCGGATAGCGCAAGCGCGACCATGGCCTACGTCGAGAGAGGTAATCCGGTGTTCCGATTCTGTAGATTCCATGTAAGATCTGTTCATAATCTATATATCCACCGTGGAAGTTTTGATCTGTGATTTCGTGCTCGTGAGTTCGTTCCTCCTGCCCGATTCGTCAAATATTTCACCTAGATGATTCCTGTGGTCATGTTCAGCAACGGGCACCGCAGGCTGGTCTGTCTATTTCAGTTTTCTAGAAAAACATCAACAGCTAGTGCATTTTATGGGAATCATTTGGACAATATCATCTTGTGGATTCCTTCGTTGCCACATACTGTATGTTTGCTTTCAGACGTGTAAGGAAAAACCTAGCCAGATTGGCTGATTGCCAATAGTTGTGTGCTGAGCAAGGGATCTTGCTAAATGAACAGTCCTTCACTATCGTTGCTGTTCAAACGGAATTTTGTGAGAAATATCCAGGTAGCAGGACATAGAGGCGGCCTCCATAGACTGGTAACTAACGCATTAGTGGTTGCATTCCTTTACATTACATACTACCACCAATTCCAGACCCCACATAATGGATGAGTTCTTTCCATGTTGATTAGGTCCAAATAGCCGAGTCCTCAGTATTGTTTTATATGTTCACTAAGATAGAAATATATCTTTATTTGTTGCCAAAAAGAGGGAAGGCTGCAGACAGATAAAAAATGTCTGGCGTATTTTTTAAAGTTTGTGTTAGAGATGTCCAAGCTTATTATGATATTTCATGGATTAATGGAGATATTCCTTACTGAATCATCGTAAGTAAGTGTCTCTGTATTTGGTGTGTGCACATAGTAGTCCAATTTGTAGTGGAACCTCGGCCACTTAGTGTCATTCTGTGGGTCACTGAAGAAAATAAGTGACGTTAGAAATTAGTTTGAGTGAAACAGGTAGCTGCCCACAGTTCAATGGACCAAAGTAAACAATTGCTAGTTTTCTTTGCGTACTGTTTGTGAGTTATACTAGTATTATCACCCACACTTTGCTAGGATGGTGATTCATTGTGTTAATACCACTAACAGCGGCATTTCTAGATTATTTAGGTGTTGCTCAAATTTGTCTTCCTAAGGGACACTGTTTCATGAAGTACTTCTGGCAAATTATGAGCTTCAACCCTGTGAGCTGAAAGGTCCGTGATCAAAGCATCTGTTAGGCATGTAAGACCTAAGTGATGACACGCTAATTGTGTTTGGTCCCTCCGTAAAGAAATATAAGAGCGTTTAGATTACTAAAGTAGTGATCTAAACGCTCTTATATTTCTTTACAGGGGGAATATAATGTTAATTGACTTGGCTTTATTAAGATTTTGCGTTATAATCAATTTTAGAGTAAAAGAAGACTGGTTCATTTGGTGTAACTTAAGATTTTAAGTGGAGCATACTCACTTCCGGGTGATTTCTTGGGTTATATTGCACTTATAGAGCGTATGAATTGGTGCTAGCAGTTTCATTCGTCAGTTCCTGGAGGCATGTCTTGTTTAAGAACAAGTTTGAGGTGACATTTTGGAGGCACCTGGCCACGTTTGATCACTCCTTGGCTTTTTCCTGAAGCCAAAATGTAGTTTGGAGCATTCACAGTGTTGTATTTGAAAATTGATTGATCACTTTTTAGCATGCACAAAGTTGCGTAATTCACCCTTGAGTACATGTAATTGCATTGTTGTTGAATTTGTTCGGATTCATTTCTGGCATTGATTGTTTTCTATAATTATGCGACTTCTTTTGATCTTAAGTCCGTATGTATGTGAGTAGGCTTTCATTTAAGTAGGACTGTGACCATCAATCTCATTTGTGTTTCCAGGTGTTGTGAAAGGCAAACGGACAATCTGGAGACTAAGCATAATCCCTGACTTCTTTAAGGCTATTGTGAACTTCATCAGAATGTTCTTCCTCACAATGTTTTCTGTAAGTGATCAGAATTAAACTGCTCGAATTATCTTATTGTTGCCAAATTAGCCTTTTGTCCCATATATTTCCATGAGTTAAAACACAATATAATTCTCGCATCTTATCTTGTAGATCGAGAAAACAGACAGCTATAAGAAAGGATATGGTAGTGGTAAGAAGTGGGATGGTGGACCTGGTGGGGGAGGTCCTGGTGGGGGTCCATATGGTGGTGGGGGCGGCGGCGGAGGTGGCCCTCGCGGTCCTCGCACACTATCTGACCTCCGATCAAACAATCAGAGTAAGTCCTATCTTCTGAAATTCCAGATTTTGTTGTTTGTTCAGAATGGTGGATTTGAGATTTCTGAGCCAAATTCTCTAATTTCAGGTTCCCTCCCTGCTTGTGGATCCTGCTGCGGATGACATCCTAACAAAAGAACAATGATTAATGACAGAAGAACTACCGTATTTCAATTTCAGCAGAGCAAAATCATTGCGACGCTGTGAAGAGTCTAGCATGTCGAGTATATATAGCTTGTTTCTGATGTGATTTGCACACTGTATTCATCATCGCTTTGCCATACTGAATTGTCCTGGATGGAGTCAAAATCTTATCCTTATACTGGTTTCCTGTTGTGCAATGTGAATTTACTATACCTTCTGTCTACTTTGTAATTCTGTTGAGATTGGACTTGACGAATTGTTTGCTATTTGTTGAATTCAGCGAGGAAATAGTTGGAACAACGTGAAATTTACCATGGTTATCTGATAGTCCTGTAAACTCCAACTGAAAACAAGAGTAGAAAAACTGAAAATGAAACTGTTCTAGGAGGAAAGTGTTCATGATTCTTATATCGGTTGGGTCAGCAAGCAAACCGCTGTCCTACTCCTTATCATTTACTTACATACCAGAAGTTTAACCCCATAACGATAAGTTTGGACTTCGACCAAGGAGCACGTAGCAAAGAAACTAAAGTTTACTATGTAAATTAATATCCTTATGTTAATCGTACCTAAGGCAATTTGAAACAAAATCGCCTTTGTCAACAAACTTTGAATGCTAAAATTAGATGTACCTTTGTAAACAGTGATGGTATGTTGTACTTGCTGAAATGGTTCATGTGAACAGCTCATGCTCAAACATTTTATGTCTTTTTTTTTTGAGCGGGGTCTATTGTGTTGATGAGCATCACTT
The DNA here is from genome assembly GCF_056163025.1 of Triticum urartu. Lineage (NCBI taxonomy): Eukaryota > Viridiplantae > Streptophyta > Magnoliopsida > Poales > Poaceae > Triticum > Triticum urartu. The sequence goes on along the minus strand of NC_141876.1, from coordinate 481,360,657 downwards.
GGGCGCAAAGCATTGTTTTGGTGCGGACCAAACCTAAACAAACTCTAAATAGACACAACCCCAAAAAATAACATGGATCAATGTGTGCCAGTGAGACCAACAAGAAGGCCTAAAAAGCCTTTTGCCTTACATAGTATTTCCATTAACCCAATAGAGTAGTCGAGTTGAAAGCCGGGAACTTAAGAGCGAAGGTTGTATCTTGTCCTGATCTAGAAAACCCCTGTGAAACATGACTTCTGCAAAACATACAGATATAATAAATGGTTATGGAACCACCCGAAACGTTTATTTTTTAATTCAAAAGGAAAAAACTAATCTCGATGGGTTGAATTACTTACAATTTCTGTAGGTTTTAATCCATAGAAATATTTCTTGTGGAGATCCTGTAGAGTATTTATATAATATTTTTTCTTTATCTCAGTTTCATATGATTCCCAACAATTTGATAAAAGAACTATTGCATGGACCGTGCCTCGTTTTAATTTTTGATGAGTTTGTTTCACTTCAGTTTTGGTATTTTGTCACTATTGCACTTTGGACTAGTGGGATCAGTACTCACTACAACTTTGCACTTTCGACCAAGATGGTTCGTTTCAGAAAACAACCGATTCATGTAAGGTCTGCAGCTAGAGAATGAACAATGACTTCTCTTTTGTACATTGGTGTGTCTGGAAAATGGCTATAACTTGGTTCTTGAAACTGGTGTAAACCCCACGCTTTGCTACAGGGAATTATTAAACTGTTCTACAAATGTTTATTTTGAAATATTTATATAAAAATTACACTTTTAAGTACAGAGTTACAAAGGTCAAATGTTTCCCTAAAAATACAAATTTGAAATGTCGTTGAAGTCCATAACAAACTAAAAATGTTAAATTTTGGTACAATATTTTTCTCACATAATTAAGGCAATTTCAGTGGTCGCATCAGTCAGGAAGTTATACACAAGATTTGGTAATGTTTTGATCTAATAATTGCCGTGCTTTTTTTCGAAGAGTGGATCTTTTGCTCTCAGGATCCATGGAGCCTGAAATTTTCAAACATTCAAAAATCAACCTTTTAATTTAAAAAAAGAGTCTGAAAATAAATACAAGTACTTATAGATGAATAGTAGATGTGTGCGAAATTTATCGCGAAATACATTTTTATGTGCCCTGTACAAAAAAACCAAAATCATGTAATTTTATAGTGAATAGTACTCCATATGTATTAGAAATACGCCGTTTTGTCATTTTTGTCTAGCTCGCATAAAAAGGTATTTCATCATGAAACTTCGTAGAGAAGTAGTGTACATCCATATGTATATGAGTATTTTTTCGGAATTTTTAGAAACTTAATTTTTTTAATTTTGAACTTTTCAAATAAAGGGCTCCATGGAGCTCGAGCTCCATTAGGCATTTCCGCTTCCTTCGTTCTTTTCTAATATGTCTTTCCACGAAGAGAGGTCATTTCACCAAGAGACTGTCTTTCCATTAAAAGATATTTTTCACTAAGGGGTGTGTCTTTCCACAAAGAAACAAGAAACATCATTTCAGTGAGGGGTGAGTTATTTAACCAAAGGACTCAATTGTTCATAGGCCCAATTGTCAAGATCTAATGAACATGATCCATCCTCGATATAATCCAACAAATTGTCTTTTTAGGTTCATTCCTTAGTCTAGCTTCTATGCAAGCTTTAACAATTTATGGACTAGTTGTGGCACTAGCGCTTTTATTTGCGAACCCTTTTGTTTTATCCTAAAAGAACTTCTTTCGATTTCGTTAGATACTTTTTTTTAGTAAATTGGTGTTTGTTGGAGTGGTTTAATATGGATGTTGCATTAAGAGCCGATTTTAGAGTAATAGGGAAGGGATTTCAGTTGCATGGTGTATGTCTAAAATTTGAATGAATAGCGTGAAGCTCTTATCGTCATTTTTCTTCACAATGTCATGCTTTTCTTCTTTACTGTATATAAGAACACTGCATGAAAAGTTTGGATTAACATTATACATTTATATTTTGAGTTCAAAATTCACAGTGACATGTTTTTAGTGTCTTCATGCGTATATCAGGTTTCAGGATAGGACTCTATCGATAAACCTATTTTTTTGGTAAAACGAGCCAAGCAAGTCTTTTTTTTTACGAGAGCAAGCAAGTTTTTTTGAAAGGCCATATGTTAAATATCATCCCTCACAAGAAACCTTCTTATGATAGTAAGAAATTACGTGCAAGTCCTTGCCAAATCAGCATTGTGTTCCTTCTGCATCCATAGATGATGTGTCATGAAAAAATATCATTACCGTCTCTAGGCCTCCGTCTCACCGGAGTAACCTTGTTCAAACCCATAAGCTTGTAGAAGCACTGGACGGGAAGTCATCTATGTAGACCAGAAGACAATGGTGCCCATGAATTGGGTAAATCATCGTTATGGAGAAGTCGGAAATGAGGGCTAGAGGATAATCTCGACTCCAACCAGACAAAGGAGGGGAACACAACCTTACAAGTTCCTCGACAAAGCCGTCTCTGGTTGAGCTTCATTGGATTGATATGGACCTAGAGAACAAAATAACATGGCAACACCATCTCCTCCACATGTGGCCGCTGTCGTGAACAAGCACTAATCACACCAGACCAAGTGCCCGACATTTGACACCATCCATGGACTCATCGATGCAACTTCTACATGGAAAAAGTCGAGGAATAATTATTCCCATCGTTGATGTTGCCCAACTCCACCGACAACGAAGAACTTGAAGACTCTACGAGACACGGTCAAGACATTTGGATCCGGGATCCCCCATATCCCCCCTACCGCAGTAGACGACAAAGGCCAACGGAATCCGCAGCGACACTGGTGGCTCGAGGGGATGCAAGTCGCCTCCAGGTCGCCTCTCTCAAGAAACCCTAGAAAAAATGTTTCAGGATTTTATTAGTTTTCTATTTATCAATTCTAAAATGCAAAACCTATAGCTGAACCACTCGTCCAAAGTGCACCATTTAAATATCCAAAATTTTGAGTTTTGGGAAAATTAGGTGCAACGTCCAAAATTATTATTTTTTGTAATAAGGATTTTTCTTGGTTTCTGGTATGATCCGTGTCACCTTAATCCTATTTTCTCTAGTCATGTGGTTAAAGAAAATTCTTTCTCTGTATAGTATTACAATAACAGCCACGAAGTAATTCGGTGAAACACCTTTGGGCTACTATAGAATCTTTTCTTTTATAACACTAAGCTCCCTAAGTTTGGAGCCCTCTAATTCAATCGAGGTCTCCAATTTGAATTTTGATCACACAATTTTGATCAGGTCAACGATTTCTCAACGAGCTCTCTTATTTAATTCATTTAATTCAATATACCCCTTAATTTTTAAGGCATCATAGTCAATTGAGGTCTCCAATTTAGTATTGAGTCAACCGATTTTGACCGGGTTAACGATTTCTCAAGGAGTTCTTTTATTCAATTCTTTTAATTAACTATGCTTCCTATTCACTATGCTCTCTAATATTTAATCCACAATGCTTGCCAATGTTTTAGGCTTCATAGTCAATTGAGGCCTCCAATTTAGAATTGAGTCATCCGATTTTGACCCGGTCAATTATTTCTCAAGGAGCTCTCTTGTTCAATTATTTTAATTTACTATGCTTCCTATTCACTATGCTCCCTAATTTTTAAGGCCTCATATCATCTGAAGTCTTCAATTTATAATTGGATCACCCGATTTTGACCAGGTCAAAAAATTTCAAGGAACTCTCTTATTTAATTTTTTAATTCACTACGCTCCCTAATTTTGAAGCTTTCTTGTTGATTGAGATATTCAATTTTGGATTTAGTTCATGATTTTGACCGGGTCATTGATTGTTCAAATCAATCGACAACAACTGACCTATAAAAACATATCAACCCCGCGCACCCCCTCACCACCCAGAAAAAAATAAGCGCTAACATGCGATACTGTAGCACCAATATAGTACATGTAGTCAGGGGCGCATAACTTTTTCCACATAAGTATGAATTTATTAGCAGATAATACAGAAGCACACCGCGAAGCTACACCAAAACACCGCGTCGTGATAAAAGGAAATCACACTCCATCATTTCCCTCACTTGCCAAACCAAATACTCCCTCATTTCCAAAATATAAGGTATATTAGTTTCTTGAAAAGACTAAAATTTAAACTTTGACCAAGTTTAAAGCCTAAAATATCGACACCAACAATACTAAATAATTAAAATATGAAAATTCATTTCATGATGAATCTAATGGTAGCAATTTTATATCATGGATATTGATATATTTCTCTATGAATTTGGTCAAACTTAAAGAGATTTGACTTAAAAAATATAATACACATTATATTTTGAAACAGAGAGAGAAAAAAAGTTATAAAATCCAACAACACCAACAAGCGACAAAGCACGCCAAACCCTTCTAATTTGAAATGAAAGCAAAGCTATGTTTCATATATTCTAGCCATCTATCACGACCTCCTCTACAACACACAAATCAAAAAGGGGGGGGGGAATTATGTGTCGTGCTTTATCTCTTTGTGCACAAATTGTTGTGCTTTTTGTGCGAAAATACATCTGCATCACACTTTGTTTTTCTCTTTGATTTTACATTCATTGAATCCTGTAAATATTGTCTATACGAATACAATGCAATAACTTGTGTGCGTACCCTCTATTTTTAAATATAAGTTTTTTTAGAGATTACAATATGGATTAGATACGTATGTATATAGACGGATTTTAGAGTGAGATTCAATATATAGTCCATATTAAAATCTTTTAAAAAGACCTATATTCAGGAACGGAGGGAGTATATATTGAGGGAAAATAGTAGATTTAGGAACAATACGAAGGGCTTTACAACAAAATACATCTCAAAATCTAATGAAGCACGGGGAACGCAGAAATATCGAACTGACATGTGGGCTCCAAGGTTCATGACCCCACATGTCAACTGCACATCTACTTGAAGTAAACCAAACCCAAATCACACTATTTGCCGGCACTCAGTACAGAGCCCAATTCCGCCTTCTCTCTCCTCCCTTTCCGACGAGGCGACCTGCCCCTTTCCCCTCTCGCGCACCTTCCGCTCGCCATGGCCTTCTTCTCCCACCACCACCTCCAGCAGCCCCACCCCGCGGCGCCGCCACCGCAGCAGCAGCAGCAACCGCCGGCGCCCCTCTCCTTCAGGTGCCCCATCTCAATTTCGGCCCCGTGCCATTTCTCCGTCCGTTTTCCTGCGGTAAGACGAGTCGCGCTAAAATCCCCTTCCTAATGCCCGTGAAATTTCGGCAGGAACGCGCTGCCGGTGCCGATCGATGGACAGATCCCGGCGCCTCTCGCCTTCTTCAACGCGCCGCCCGCTTTCCCGGACCAGGCCGGGCAGCCACAGAGTAAGCTACCCCCCCTCCCCCCCCCCCCCCCCCCCCCCCCCCCGCCCGCCCGCGAATCTCCCCATTCGTCTTTCGAAAATCCAATTGAATTGACGCTGATTTTCGAGGGATTGGAATTGAAATTTCATTGGATTTTGCTGCGTTCTGTGTAGTAGTGGACGCGGCGGGGCTGACGGCTGCGGCGGGTATGGGGTGGAGGCAGCCGAGGGAGCAGGAGCTGCTGGGGGAGAACTCGCAGATGTCGTCCATCGATTTCCTGCAGACGGGCTCGGCGGTGTCGACGGGCCTGGCGCTCTCTCTGGAGGACCGGCGCCATGGCGGCGGCGGCGCTGGCGCAGGGAACTCCTCGGGCGATTCGCCGCTGCTCCTGCTGCCGATGCTGGACGACGACATCTCCCGTGAGGTCCAGCGTCTAGATGCTGATATGGACCGCTTCATCAGGGCCCAGGTCACGTGCTCTCGAACCTTTTCCTTTGGGCGATTTGAGTTGTGCAATCCGTTTTATGCTTTACATGCTGTCTTTTTATCAGTTGACGAAGGTTTGTTGGGGTAATTAGTGAAGCGTTCACTTTGTCATGTCAATAGTCTCTGCAGGTGAAGGGCACATATAGATAGTCTCTTCACTTCACTTTTCTAATGTTGCAGGTTTCTTATTTTCTTATTAAGGCATGCGACGATTCTCGATTACTGGTAGCTCTCATGAGTGAATTCTCATGGTATGCCGTTTAAATAAATCTTGTGAGTCTTAAACATAAGAACGGTGAAATATTAATGAAGAAAAAACTGGGTAAATATCACTGGTACCACCCAAATCTTGTGGTTCAATTAAACACCACCAAAAGCTCAAACTCCTCTTCCATTTGCCTTTCGGTTGGCTCCGTTACACCACACTAGCAGCAATGTACTCGACCATCTGAATCCCAGTCCAACATTGGAATCCCAAATGAGATCTGAACACTCAGCTACGGTGAGTACATGATCTACTGTCTGCAGCTTGGGGTCAGTCTCCAGGAACCTAACAGATACCAATACCCGAGTAAAACAGAAGCTCTCGTCTTAATTTGCAGTTGTACCGAACCAAGCAGATGGAGCAGACCTGAATACAGTTCGGAGGAGGCAATGGGACTCGTGCATACATGCTTCCACACAAATTTAAAACACCGATAGGTTTTAATTGTCTGTTGCCACCACCTTGCGCTTTTCTGACCAAAGTGCATGCTTAAGCGCAATTAAGCGGTAGGAGTTTTGCTATCGACTAGGCATGCCTTTTTAACTACAGTTCCATGTCTGAGGTGGCATCTGCTGCTGGTGTATCTTCTGCAGGCGTTGCTGCCTTGCTGGTGCTCATATTAGAGCAACTCTAGCAGATCCTGTATAAATCGGTACTGCAAAATCGTTTGACCCTAAAATGATTTTGTGGGAACTCGAAGGTCCCGGCAGAACAGATCTGCTAAAGTTCACACTGCAAATTTAAACACCAGATTCGCGCTACAAAGTTCCAACAAAACCGGAGTTCGTACTTAGCTAAAACATACTCCCTCCGTCCCAAATTAAGTGACTCAACTTTGTACTAACTATAGTGGAAAGTTAGTATAAAGTTGAGTCACTTATCTTGGGATAGAGAGAGTAGATGAAACTACAAATTAAACCTCGAAACGGATTTCGCGCATTGGAAGTGTCATCCCTTGCTTTGTTCTAACCGCCCTTCCTTTAAGTTTAAGTATTCGAAACTCTGGGTTGCCGGCTCAATCATCGAGGCCGAGGTAGAACTTCTCCGCCGACTTGCGGCAAGCGTGGCGTAGGCATGGTCTTCCTTTGCGGCGACGAGCCTGTTGGCGGTGCCTTCTTCTCCGACCGCCGCCGTGTGCTCCGCGGGGAGGAGCTCCGCATCCGCCTCCTGGAACCTCTTGGTGTGCGGGGAAAGCACCTCGTAGAGCTCGTTGAAGCCGGCCCACGCGCTCCGCCCACCGCTGCGGGAGAGGCGGCCCCGTTTGCGCGCCTGCTTGGAACGCCACGGCTCGACGACAGACCGGCTGGAGCTGCCGGCCTCTGCATTGTGCCGGGCGAGCTTGCGCGGCGGTGACCCGCCACTGCCGCCATGCCCACGAGCACCACCGGCCATGGATCCGCAAGAAAGGGAAAGAAACGCGTGGCTAATTGCTCGCCTGAGAAAGGAAAGGAGACGACGGAGGGGGCGGATTGTGGCGGAGCTTATCCAGGACACGAACCCTAAAAAGCCCCCGACCCCGTACATATAGCGGCGGACGGGCGGATTTGCGGGCTGCCTGTAAATTTTGATGGGCCAGCGGACTTTTAGCGGACCTGTTCGGGCTGAAAAAATGCGGAAAACTGTAAAACCGCCGGAATTATACGGGCTGGCGAGGATATAGCGGATTTGCTAGAGTTGCTCTTAACAAGAGGGAGAATGGACTACAGCCTCCAGGAACTCTGGATGATTCAACATGAAATTCCACTTACTTCCTCCTGCATTCTTAGCTGTTGGAGGCCCAGTTTTACCTTTTCAATAATTTGGTCAGAGAGAAATTAATACAAATGTTCTGTAGCCAAAGAGCTAGCTATGGACAGGGGTGCGTGGAAGCTTGCTATCCATGTGCTAGAGCCATGAGTTGGTTGCGAGATCTTATGGGTTTCACCTCTAGCCTACCCCAACTTGTTTGGGACTAAAGGCTTTGTTGTTGTTGTTGTTGTTGTTGTTTGTAGAAATTAATACAATGTTCTGTAGCCAGATTTGGATCCATGTAAACTTCAATGATTGCCACTAGTGTAGATTCTGCCGTCGCCTCTTAGTAACCACTTGTCTTGTCTGTGTCAGTTTTGTTAGATGGATACCGAAGAAATTCCCTCATGTTATGCTCCCCCAATCTTGCATCCACTTTCCCTAATTACTCCTGGACCAGATCAAACCTGATGTGCAGTAGATGTGTAGCATTCTGATAGATGTGGTCCAGGGATGAAGTGCTTGCATGTTGGCATGGAACATGATCCAAGGGCCCAAAACTCACTGAACCGCATCCCCTGCACCACCATGCGGGAGGGGTCTACACATGTGACACAGCTCTTGGGTTTTCATCCTTGCTTTGCCGAAAAGGATCACCCCATAGTTACTACATTTGGGTCCTCAAGCATTAATATGCTGGTGCAGTCCATAGTAACTTCCCAGTGGGGCTAACCCACCACCACCTCCACTACACATGTGCACCTGGGCTGCAACAAATGGGATGGAGTATTACAAGAAATTCAATCAGACATATGTACAGTTTATACGGCCTGCCTGTTAGTGTACTCTAGGTCCTCTCCTTGCTTAAAGACAGAGAACCGCAAGACAAATTTCATTCGATGAAATAACTATTGAACCAAGGTCTTTTGAGCAGTAGCTATGTTCCTAGACCCTCTCTTTCAGTTGATGGGACAAACTTGTGTTGTTTTATCTCAAATTTCGTCCTTTAATACTGGTCAGATTATCCATTTAATAATAAATTACATTTTTTTATCAGCATTGAGTTTCTTCACTTCTTGGCTCTTATAAAACTCTATTATTAAGTTATTTTGTGAAATACTCCCTCTGTAAACTACTCCCTCCGTCCCATAATATAGGACGTTTTTTGACACTAGTGTAGTGTCAAAAAACGTCTTACATTATGAGACGGAGGGAGTAATATAAGACGTTTTAGATTACTAAAGTAGTGATCTAAAACGTCTTAAATTAGTTTACAGAGGGAGTAATTGCTAATAATAGGAACCTAGAGCTTGCTTTTATTTTGCTACCACATGATGTTTTTATTATCAAAGTGGACAGAAAAGGAGAAAGAGAGGGTATGGGCTTATTATATGTAAACTAAACAAAGAAGAGAAGCTTTTGTCACATGTGCTTAGTTGAGTTGCTGACTTTCTGTTGACAGCTATATGATCGATGTCAAAATAAAGTTTTTCTGGCGGTCTGACCCGTGAGCAATCACACCTCGCGAATTAAATAATAGTTGTACGAATTCATTTATTCCATGATAATAAGAAACCTTTCCATTTTTCCAAAAGAAACGAGAGACAGCAAAAGAGTTAGTGGAACATCAGAAGAAAAGATACACTCGAAACGAGCGAGGGCTAAGCAAGTATTGCCAGCGCTGTTAAACAAGTAGCATTCAGTTCTACGACCCAGAATTTGTTTCTAGTTAGGACTATGCTTAGTAGGGTTTGGGTCGAACTTCATCCCTGGTGTCATCACAATCTGTACTGTTAAAAAGAAATCTTGCTTCGATGCTTGAAAGTATTGTAGTTTTTTCTGACAAAAATGGTTTAACTGGCAGAGTGAGCGCATGAGGCAGTCTATATTGGAGAAAGTTCAGGCAAAGCAGTTTGAAGCGCTGGCCTCTGTTGAAGACAAGATCCTCCGAAAAATACGCGATAAAGAGTCAGAAGTGCAGAACATCAACAAAAGGAACCTGGAACTCGAGGACCAGATTAAACAAATGGCAGGGGAAGTTGGTGCGTGGCAGCAACGAGCTAAGTACAACGAGAGCATGATCAGCGCACTGAAGTACAACCTGGAGCAGGTATGTGCCCATCAGAGCAAGGACTTCAAAGAAGGCTGCGGCGACAGCGAGGTGGACGATACGGCATCCTGCTGCAACGGCGGGGCTGTCAATCTGCAGCTGATGCCCAAGGAGAACAATCACCCCAAGGATTTGACGGCCTGCAGGGTCTGTAAATCAAGCGAGGCGTGCATGCTCTTGCTGCCCTGCCGGCATCTTTGCCTGTGCAAAGAGTGCGAGAGCAAGCTGAGCTTCTGCCCCCTCTGCCAGTCTTCCAAGATACTTGGCATGGAGATATATATGTGATGTAGAATATAATTTTATGTACTGCTTGAGTATCTTATCTTTCGAGATGCTGATGTACTTAGACATCAATGTATTGTCAACTGTAGTCTCAGTGGGTCGATAAGACTGCCATTTCTGGTAGAATTACTGCAGCGAACTTCTGATCACAAGTGCATGATTTGAACTTCTGAGGCTTATCTAGTACACGTTTGCCGTGTGACAAACTGTTGCCTAGGGCATAATTTTGTGAAACCTATGTAGGTTGTGTTTATTTTTTAAGAATTTCCAAATGGTCACTGTCCTGCATTTTCTTAAAGAAAGTACTCCCTCCGGTCCTTTTTAGTTCGCATATAAGATTTGATTGAAGTCAAGCCTCGTAAAGTTTGACCAACTTTAAGAAAAAAGTGCCAACATTCACAATCTGCAATACCACTAGATGTGTCATGACTTAAAGTTTCATATTATATAACTTTAGCATGGCAGATGTTGATATTTTTTCATATAAATACGGTCAAACTTTGTGAAGATTGACTCCAAAGAATTCTAATATGCAAAGTAAAAAGGACCAGAGGGAGTAGAATGGCCGAGCTTATAAGCTAAAGAGTAAAATGCATCCGTGGTCATTGTACTTGTGTCAAAAGCTCATTTTGATCATTGTACTTAAGAATACGATCAACACGGTCATTATATACGACTTGAGATGATTATACGGTCACCAGTTCATTGTATAGTATTCTACTTTGTTGACTGGTCAAACATCATAGCATCCTCGGCAATACAGTTTGATGCTGGTTTGGCCAGATTGGGGGGTGTTGCTCGTTCCTCCTCGGCCTTCCTGGGTGCATGGTGCAAACCCTAATTGGGGTGCATGGTGCAAACCCCAATTGGGGACGACGGACCCTTTCATTGTTGAGGTGCTCGCGCTACGTGAAGGAGTCATCTTTGCCAAGCTTTGAGGCTTTTTGCATGTGCAACTGGAATCCGACTGTCTTGAGGTAGTAAACCTTTGGACCCTTGGCTACATCGATCGGTCGATAGTAGCACCAATAGTTGCTGAAATTAGAGAGCTTTTTGTTAGCCTTTTGTCTTTCACTATTTCTCATGTAATAAGAACCGCTAACGGTCCTGCAGCGTGCATGTACGTTTAATGTGACCGAAAGCTGGCTGGACTCCACTCCTAGCGTCCTGATTAGCAGCCTTCTGGCTGATTGTCCAGCGAATGCCTTTACTTAATAAAGCTCTCTGAAATTCTGCGCAAAAAAAACGTCATAGCATCCTCTTTCTATCTTTATATGGGTCCTACCTGTCAGTGGAAGAAAAGAAATAAAAGCCATGCATCGAAGAGAATCGAACCAGGGACATCCACCAGCAGTCCTGTCCAGCCGCACCGCCAAATCTGCAACAATCATTCTTAGCGTTATAGCCGCCGCGTGTGTGCATGCTATCGTGCGCGGGCATAGACAGCGTCTGGGGGGCACAAACAGCCGAGCCCGGTGTCCTCGCTTGAACACGGCCATGTTACCGTTCACCGACATGCTCGCGCAGCCGCACAGCCCTTTGCTCGACAAGGTGGGCACCATGATGAGCACGACGAAGGTTCACACCTTTAGGCCTTGCCCCGCAACGTCCGCCTTGCTACGTGTAAACGTTCACACCATGACAACGGCGACATCAAGGTCGTGCACCACCAGGTGGATGGCGACGCTGACGAAGAACTGCGACAATACGACTTCGCGTCTCGAACTCGTGTCGTCTAAGTAGTCCAACAGTTGCTCATCTCATCACGGTCGGTGTACAGTTTTCGACGGGACGGCGGCTGCAAAAGTGGTGCGTGCATGCATGCAAGTGTTGTTGTGTGCGTGTTAATTAAATAACCGTAACGATGATCCTAAAAAAACGTAACGCTCTATGGATTTAACACGAAGTTGTGTGGGACAAGGTTAGCGTAGGTGGGCTTCGGCATAGTATCGCTGGTATGATTCGCATGCGACGCATTTGTTTCCCACTAACAGGCAGGACCCGCATAGATAGAGAGAGGGTGCTGTGATGTTTGGCCAGTCAACAAAGTAAAATACAGAGCTATACAATAAGCGAGTGACCGTATAATCATCTCAAGTCATATATAATGACTGTATTGACTGCATTTTTAAATACGATGACTAAAATGAGCTTTCGACACAAATTCAATGATCGTGGATACATTTTACTCTAAACTAAACCAGGTCAAAACCTTTGCACAGGGGCTGATTTTTCGAAGGAACCAGCAGAAAACCTAAACACCGCACGCGGATTACTTCCAACCTAAGAACATCTTCAATAGCCGCGCAACGTGCCGTGTGTTAAAAATCGCGATACAGCGTCGCGTTAGCCAGCTTTTACGTGCAGCGGTGCGCTGGCTTCAACGGCCGCCGCAAATTAAAGCACGCCCACGCCGCTCCAGCAGGCGCGCTATATTTCAGTTTTTTCTACTACATATTTGGTTTTGTAGATAGTTCTCCTACTACATATTTGGTTTTGTAGATAGTTCTTCTACTACTACTCGTCCAACTCGGACTCTGTCTCAGTGATGTCCTCCTCCGACGTCGGAGCGTAGGCATCAAGGAACCGCTCGTCGCCGGAGTTCCAGGAGGACGCATCTCCTAGCGCTTGGTTGTATTTAGCGACCGCCTTCTGCGTTCGCTTGTCCTCGCGATAGTCGGCTCGCTCCTCCCTCCTCTTCGCCCTCCTCGCCCTTCTCTGGGCGAAGAACTATTCCTCGTTGGTGTCTTCCGGGAAGTGATGACTCCACAACGCCATGACTTGCTCGTCCATCTCGGCCAGCCTGAGACGATGCTCCCGCCTCCGGTGCTTGCGATGATCCTCGTCAGTGAGAAGCCGCGGGAAAGGCGCCAATTCCTGTGCGCGCTCCCGCGTCGCCACGTCGGCGAAGTTCATGTCCTGACAGGACCGCAGGAGGCGCCATGCCGCATCGTCGTTCGCGCGGGCGCCCTCCTGGGCGGTGTCGAAAGTTCCGAGACGGAGCCGCATGCCGCCGCCCGACCGAATATCGGCGAAGTAGGTGCCGGACGGACGCACGCGAATGCCGCGGTAGCCTGTACCTCCCCGGCGCCGAGGCGGCATCGTGATGCGGTGGTGGCGTGTCGGCGGCAGAGTGCGGCAGGGGGCGATGGAGAGACGGAGAGAGCGGCGGAGGCGCTGCAATTTATAGATGTGCCAGACGCGGCGCGCCAAATGTAGCGCGCGAGCGGCCGCCTTTTTACACGCGCGCAATCATTTCCCGCGTGCTAGTTTCGCGTCATCGCTGGAGCGCGCGAAAACATCCCACACGCGCTATAAAATTAATTTACCACGCGCGCGCGTCTTTTAGCGCGGTTGTTGGAGATGCTTTAAAGAGCTATTCGGCAATCTATGAGCTTCTTTAAATCCCAAGATCCGTGGAGCACCTTCCTCGCTCGGCAATTTTGAACTGCAGCTCCGCGTGCTCCCGAGCAGAGGAGGGACTCCAAACCAGCCCTAGAAGACAGCGAGGCAACATGGTCAACATAGTATACTAACAACCCAACGTTGAGATAAAAAAAAGTATTCGTAACAACACGACATGAATCGTCGTGCTCTATCCTCGTGGAAGCTAAACACTAGCGAAAGCCAGATGGTACAAAACAAATACCACGGTGTTAACGAGGCAATGACCCATCAGGGTTCTGGAACCAGCCGACTAAGATTCAATTCCTAGATTTGACATTGATGCTAGAATTTTTTTAGTTACTTTAGACTTTTTGGCAATGTTTATTCGATGTGAGGAGATGTTTCCGTCGACTAATGAGGCGTCTATGGTGACACAATCAATGATGTGCTCGTCCATTCTCTTGAAAATACTTATAGAAATAGTATGTGTGCATGCATTCATAGAGCGAGTGTATGTATGGATAAGGCAAGAAAGGTATTAGATACCCTGCCCTCGATAGTCTGTACCGTGTAAAAAAAAACGAGGCAACAACAACCCTGGAGTGGCCAAAACAAACCATCATCTTACTCTTCCCCAGAGCCCTTGCCACATTCTTCACAAGCGCGCAGTTGCCTTGATCGACGTCGCCGCAAAGCGGACCCCTAAACAATTTGGCAAAATGCTAAGTACGTCGACATTCAAAGGTGACTGGTGCAGAAGTTGAGCACTATCAGTATGATGCAGTCCCACTTTTAGAGCAATTCTAATAGACCCCACAAAACACGTGAAACCGTAAAATTCTGGTGAGTATGCGGGCTCCGTCCAAATTTCCGGTCAGAACAGAGCATGCATACTCGCCCGACCCGTAAAAAATTTACTGCGGCCTGCAAACCGCACGCCTCGGCCACTATATCTACGGTTCTGCGGTGTGTTTGCGGGACGAAACCCTATCCCCGCCGCCGCCGAGTCACGCAATTCCCCACCCCTTCTCCACATTTCTCGCCGCCGGCGACCACCTCCCCGCCTCCAGCCGCCATGTGGGGCCGCATATGAAGCTCCGGACGCGGCTCCAGCAGCAGATCCGGCGGGTGAAGCCACCCCGAGCGCGAGCGACGCGTCCGGTCGGACGGCGCGAGGAAGCGCGGGGCCTGGAAGTGGACCAACCGCGGCCTGTCGCCGCCGGCGAGCTTCCGCGTTCGTGAAAGCACAAGTGCTCCCTAGGTGGTTTTGATAATTGATGACAACATATCTCTTGTTGGACTAACACTTCTATCTAGCATGTTTCAGATAAGTTCAATAATGGAGTGGCATGGACTAAAGGTTGTGGGAACTCCTTCAAGATGCTAAGGACAAGGGATTGGCTAAAGCTTCAAGCTCAAGACTCTTCACTTTTACATTTTAGTGATCCAAGATCACATTGAGTCCATAGGAAAAGCCAATACTATCAAGGAGGGATGAGGTGTTGCTTAATGAGCCTCTTGCTTCATGTGCTTAATGATATGCTCCAAAATCCTCAACTACTTTCCCATATCCACATATGACCTAAACCCTAAGCCAAACTCGGTCCTACCGATTCTTCCTATCCGGCGCCACCGAGTTTCACCTGTCATAAGCCACTGCCAAACCCTAATCAGTTCGGTCTCACCGATGGGATCTCGGTCTCACCGAGATGGGCTTGCAAACTCTCTGTTACCCATTGCAATATTCTCGGTCCCACCAAGATATGCAATCGGTCCCACCGAGTTTGCTTGACCAAATCTCAGTTTCACTTATTACCCAAATCGGTCCCACCGAGTTTGAGTAATCGGTCAAACCGAATTTTGGATTTACCCTAACCCTAGCACATCGGTCCCACCGAGTTGATCCAGTCGGTCCCACCGAAATCTCTAACGGTCACTAGGTTTACATTTTCGGTCCAACCGAGTTTATTGATTCGGTCCCACCGAGATTGGGAAACTGTGTAACGGTTGGATTTTGTGTGGAGGCTATATATACCCCTCCACCTCCTTCTCAGTCGATGAGAGAGCCATCAGAACACACACACCATTCCAACTCATATGTTCTGAGAGAGAACCACCTACTCATGTGTTGAGATCAAGACATTCCATTCCTACCATATGAATCTTGATCTCTAGCCTTCCCAAGTTGCTTTCCACTAAAACCCTCTTTCCACCAAATCCAAATCCTATGAGAGAGAGTTGAGTGTTGGGGAGACTATCATTTGAAGCACAAGAGCAAGGAGTTCATTACCTACACATCATTTGTTACTTCTTGGAGAGTGGTGTCTCCTAGATTGTCTAGGTGTCACTTGGGAGCCTCCGACAAGATTGTGGAGTTGAACCAAGGAGTTTGTAAGGGCAAGGAGATCGCCTACTTCGTGAAGATCTACCGCTAGTGAGGCAAGTCCTGTGTGGGCGATGGCCATGGTGGGATAGACAAGGTTGCTTCTTCATGGACCCTTTGTGGGTGGTTGCTTCTTTGTGGACCCTTCGTGGGTGGAGCCCTGTGTGGACTCGCGCAACCGTTGCCCTTGGGTGGAGCCCTGTGTGGACTCGCGCAACCGTTACCCTTCGTGGGTTGAAGTCTCCATCAACGTGGATGTAGGATAGCACCACCTATCTGAACCACGGGAAAAACATCCGTGTCTCCAATTGCGTTTGATCTCTCCAAACCCTTCCCTTTACATTCTTGCAAGTTGCATGCTTTACATTCCGCTGCTCATATACTCTTTGCATGCTTGCTTGATATGTATTGTGTGTGTTGAAATTGTGCCTAAACTCCACTTAAACCGAAAAAGCTTAAAAATTGCAACTTTAGCACTAAGTGTCTAATCACCCCTCCTCTAGACACATCTACTTCTAGATCCTACAAGTGGTATCAGAGCTTTGGTCTCCATTGCCTTGGTTTAATCACCATTGGAGGAAGATGGATGTGTCTACTCTAGGGAGTCTTAGACATAGAGTGCCTATTCTTGATGGAAAGTATTTTCATGAGTGGAAAAATGAGATGCTTGTAATCTTCAATCAATATCATTTGAACAAGTATATTGCTAGCCATTGTGCACCCCATATTGATCCCTTGCATCCTACCCTAGATGAAGATATTGACATGATTCGCAATCTTAGAACTATTGAGCTCATCATTAGAGGATTGCCCAAAAATTTGATTGCTAGTTTGCCTACTCAAAATTGCGCCTATACTATATGGAAATTTCTTGAGGAACGGTTTCCCAATCATTCCTTAAAAACTTTGGATGAAATTCTCCATAAATCTATTGCCTTGAGTAAGATGAACTCTAGTGATCCTAGATTTGGTAAATGTCTTCTTGAACTTGCCAATCTTAAGCATGCTAAAGGAGATGTTGGAATCATTAATGATATCATATTCAAAGCTATAAGAATTCATAAAAGTAACCACTTTGATCATTTATCTAATGAATTGCCCTCTCTAGGAAATGATGAGTCACAAGATCATGATGAACATGAATATTATGATGATGATGATAGTGACTTCGATCTCGATGATGCAATGAGACATTTTGGTCTTATGGCAAATCTTCGGGGATATGAATCAGGAGGAAAGGAATGGGTTCTTGATAGTGGATGTACTGATCATATGACCGGAGATGAAGAGATGTTTCGTGAGCTTGCTGAAAACAATGACCCTCGAAAATATGTCACCTTTGGTGATAATTCAAAGGATAAAGTGGTTGGCCTTGGTAAGGTGGCCATCTCACATGATAGTTCCATTCAAAATGTCATGCTCGTTGAATCTCTTGGCTACAACTTACTTTCAGTATCTAGACTTGCTGATTTCGGTTTGAATGTCCTATTTACTGAGATATATTGCCAAGTATTTCGTTGAGACAATCATAAAATGGTCTTTACGGGTATGCGTAGAGGTGATCTTTACATTGTCGATTTCTCTAAAAAGGCACAACCTAAAACTTGCTTTGTTGCTAAATCCTCAAAAGGTTGGTTGTGGCATAGACGACTAGGTCACGTTGGCATGAGAAACCTTGACAAGCTTATTAAAGGAAATCATATCCTTGGAGTTAACGATGTCATATTTGATAAGGATAGACTTTGCAGTGCTTGTCAAGCAGGTAAACAGGTTGGAGGAAGACATCCCGTGAAGAACATCATGACCACAAGGAGGCCACTCGAGCTACTTCACATGGATCTTTTGGTCCCAACGCCTACAAGAGTCTCGGTGGAAATTCTTTTGGTCTAGTTATAGTTGATGATTTTTCAAGATTTACGTGGGTGTTATTTCTTAATGACAAGTCGCAGGTCCAGAAGATCTTCAGAAACTTCGCTAGGAAGGCCCAAAATCAGTTTGATGTGAAGATCAAGAAGGTTCGGAGTGACAACGGAACGGAGTTCAAGAACGCAAATGTGGACACCTTTCTTGACGAAGAAGGGATTTCACATGAGTTCTCGGCCACGTACACACCTCAACAAAATGGAGTTGTTGAGAGGAAGAACCGGACGCTCATCGAAATGGCAAGAACGATGCTTGATGAATACAAGACGCCAAAGCACTTTTGGGCAGAAGCGGTCGAGACAGCTTGTCACGCAACAAATCGCTTATATCTTCACAAGCTACTCGGCAAGACGGCATACGAGCTTCTCACCGGTAACAAACCCCAAGTTGGATACTTTCGAGTATTCGGCTCAAAGTGCTACATTCTTGATAAGCATCGTCGTTCAAAGTTTGCTCCTAAATCTCATGAAGGTTTTCTACTTGGTTATGGATCAAACTCTCACACTTACCGTGTCTACAACAATTTCACCCGAAAGGTTGAAGAGACGGTAGATGTGAAGTTTGATGAATCTAATGGCTCACAAGTAGAGCAATTGCCAATTGATGTAGGAGACAAAGACCCTTCAGAAGTAATTCGAGACTTGTCCATTGGCAAAATTCGTCCAACGGAGGTGAAGGAGAGTACTTCATCCGTCCAAGTGGAAGCTTCTACTTCACGACAAGGTGAACCAAGAATCGACACGGAAGCATCCACAAGTGGGACACATCAAGATGAAGAAAACGAGGAAATACGTCAAGACGAACATCAACAACCTCCTTCTCCACCACGACAAGAGAACGACGACGTCAACAATGAAGAAGGCCAAGAAGAAGAACAAGATGAAGAAGATGTTCAACGAAGACCCAAGCAAAAGCTCTCACGAGTTCGAGCAAGAATTGCCAAAGATCATCCCGTCGAGCAAATCCTCAATGATATACAAACCGGGAGAATCACTCGCTCAAAAACTCGTTTAGCTAACTTTTGTGAAAACTATTCATTCATCTCTAGCATTGAACCAATGAAGGTTGAAGAAGCATTGGGAGATCCGGATTGGATAAACGCTATGCATGAAGAGCTACATAATTTTGAGAGAAACCAAGTTTGGACATTGGTTGAGAAGCCCGACAACAACCACAACATCATTGGTACCAAATGGGTGTTTCGCAACAAGCAAGATGAAGATGGACAAGTGGTCCGCAACAAAGCACGTCTCGTCGCCCAAGGATACACACAAGTCGAAGGTATGGACTATGGTGAGACGTATGCTCCCGTTGCTAGACTTGAGTCCATTCGCATCTTACTTGCCTATGCTAATCACCATAATATCACCTTGTACCAAATGGACATTAAGAGTGCTTTTCTAAATGGAGAAATAGAGGAGGAAGTTTATGTCAAACAACCTCCCGGCTTTGTCAATCCTAAGAAACCAAATCATGTTTACAAACTTCACAAAGCTCTTTATGGTCTTAAACAAGCTCCTAGAGCATGGTATAAATGCTTGACCAAGTTCCTTACTACAAGTGGTTTTGAAATTGGTAAAATTGACTCTACTCTTTTTACTAAAAGGGTTAATGGAGAACTATTTGTATGCCAAATTTATGTTGATGACATCATATTTGGTTCAACTAACCCTCTCTTTAGTGAAAAGTTTGGAAAGCTAATGTCAGAGAAATTTGAGATGTCTATGATGAGTGAACTCAAATTCTTTCTTGGGTTGCAAATCAAGCAAACTAAGGAAGGTACATTTGTCTCTCAAACAAAGTATACCAAGGACTTATTCAAGAAGTTCAATATGCAAGAATGCAAAGGTATGTCTACACCCATGCCTACTAGTGGACATAATGATTTAACCAAAGATGGTGAACCAGTTGATCAAAAGGTTTATCGCTCTATGATTGGTTCATTGCTATACCTATGTGCTTCACGTCCCGATATTATGCTAAGTGTGTGCATGTGTGCACGATATCAAGCTGCTCCTAAAGATTGTCATCTTAAGGCTGTGAAAAGGATAGTGAGATATTTAATCCATACACCAAATTTTGGCATTTGGTATCCTAAAAGGTCTTCTTTTGATCTTGTTGGCTATTCTGACTCGGATTATGCCGGAGACAAGGTTGATAGAAAGTCCACTTCGGGTACTTGTCAATTTCTTGGCAGATTTCTTGTGTCTTGGTCTTCCAAGAAACAAAACTCGGTATCCTTATCCACCGCCGAAGCGGAATACATTGCCGCTGGTTCATGTTGTGCTCAATTACTTTGGATGACCCAAACTCTTAAAGATTATGGGATTTATGTGAAACATGTTCCACTGCTTTGTGACAATGAAAGTGCTATCAAAATTGGTCATAATCCTGTACAACATTCTCGAACTAAGCATATTGAAGTTCGTCATCATTTCATTCGAGATCATGTTGCTAAGGGTGACATCAATCTTAAGCATGTTCCCACCGATAAGCAATTAGCAGATATATTCACTAAACCGCTTGATGAGAAAGTGTTTTGCAGGTTAAGAGGAGAATTGAACATCATTGATGCTTCGAACTTGGAGTAGAAACTCCATTGGATACATGCAAGACATGAGCTTATGACTAATCCATGATGTATCTCTTATGATAACCATCTTATGTCTTGGATATATTTGCACCTTGCATGTTGTCTAACCCATGTAGGTGCTTGGTTGAATCTAATTCCATGAGATTGCGACTCACTCACATCTTGAGCAATTTCTACAAGACCAAGACTCTACACAATAGTGGTTGAAGACAAGGAAGCACAAAACCATTCAAACATATCCTTTGACAAATTCTATATTAAGCTTCATGATTGTCATTTTTGGATACACAAGTGCTCTTCCTTGCAAGAACTAACCCATGTAGGTAGATGAACTCAAACTCCAAGTGGTGCTCCCAACTCTTGATGAACTACATCAACCCTGAGCATCCACACAAGTTCAACTACATGAGCAAGAACCACATCACCACCCAAGGTATGTCATTCCATCTTAGAGAAGCTTTACTCCAAGACATGAGTCAAAGCAACTCAACAAGATGTGAATACATCAAGATGCTTAAACGAAAAATGGTAACCCCATTTTGAGCTTAAACGATGAGTATGACCTATGATCAAGTGTCCTCACTTGACTCCTAAGTCAATATGCTCTAACATAGGTGACTATGTCACCGCCCAATTCTAGATGAAGTTCTCTTGTGTCCTTTTCTGAGTTATTGCATTTGTTCCTTGCATATTTTTTTCCTTCTCTCTCACACAAAAAAACAAAAAAAACTTCATCTAGAAACTTTTACTATTTTCCTTTTTGCTCTTGTTCTGCATATTTCTGCATCAAATTCCTTGCAAATCCTTCAGCTAATTCTTTGCAAATCTTTGTGAGATCTTACCTGACTAGTGAGCTGAGGTGACAAGTGTTTTTCTCTGTGATGAACTCGGTTTCACCGAATTGCCATTTTCGGTCCAACCGAATCCCTTCGGTACTACCGAAATATGCCACTCGGTGCCACCGATTTCGCAACAGGAAAAACAGTCTGCCACATATTCTATATTTCTTCTGATCCAGCTCCACTCAATGAATCTTGTCCTCCACAAGCATCACAACTTTATCCTCTGCTTTGTGCTGAATCTCAAGGACCAAACCTATTCGACGGATTCCAGGAAAAACCTTCTTGGAAATTGATGTCAAAGGGGGAGAGAGATCACATCAAAGCTTGTAGGAGAGAGAGATCACATCAAGGGAGAGAAACAGTCTCAAGGACCAAACCTACAAGAGAGAAAGTATTAAGGGGGAGAGAGAGACCTCAAGGGGGAGAGAGAGTCTCAAGGATCCCAGATGTTGTTAAGGGGGAGAGAGAGATTTCCAGGGAGAGAAAATACTCGAGGATCCCAGATGCTTGATGTTCAAGAGGAGAGATGCCACATGTCTTTTTGGGGGAAAGACATGTTCATATAAACTCATTTGAATTAAGTTCTATTCATATCCTTCAGCTCTGATTTTCTGTTTCCTATCTTCTCCCAATATCCCATGTAAGATTCAGGGGGAGCAAGACACCTAAGGGAAAAGAAATCAGCCAAATTCATTGCATATCTTTATTCTTGGGGACATGTTGAATCCAATGTGGTACCTTGTACTCACTCTCTACATGTCATCCCAGTCTTGGTATTCTTGTGGTTTCTTTTGTTTGCTCTGGCTAGTGGACGTACCTGTGTTATCTAACCTTGTTTGTGCAGGTTCATTCCATCCTAAGCCAACTCGAGACCACAAGGTAAGTATATGCATCAAAATCATGAGTATGAGGAGTTCTTGCTTATGTACATACTGTTTGCAAGAAGGACTCATGAGCATGAAGGTATTTTCCTTGATAATCTTTTGCTCTGATGCATATGGCCAAGATACATGTAACACATTGCCTACTCTGTCATGTTTATGCTCTCACATGCCTCTATATTTCATATTTACATGAGTGCATACATGTAGGGGGAGCCTATGCTTGCTACATGTTCTTCCAAAGCTTTACTTGTTGTTCTTTATATCTTTATCTAGAGCTTTGATGTATGTTGCCATCAATTACCAAAAAGGGGGAGATTGAAAGCACAAGTGCTCCCTAGGTGGTTTTGATAATTGATGACAACATATCTCTTGTTGGACTAACACTTCTATCTAGCATGTTTCAGATAAGTTCAATAATGGAGTGGCATGGACTAAAGGTTGTGGGAACTCCTTCAAGATGCTAAGGACAAGGGATTGGCTAAAGCTTCAAGCTCAAGACTCTTCACTTTTACATTTTAGTGATCCAAGATCACATTGAGTCCATAGAAAAAGCCAATACTATCAAGGAGGGATGAGGTGTTGCTTAATGAGCCTCTTGCTTCATGTGCTTAATGATATGCTCCAAAATCCTCAACTATTTTCCCATATCCACATATGACCTAAACCCTAAGCCAAACTCGGTCCTACCGATTCTTCCTATCCGGCGCCACCGAGTTTCACCTGTCATAAGCCACTGCCAAACCCTAATCAGTTCGGTCTCACCGATGGGATCTCGGTCTCACCGAGATGGGCTTGCAAACTCTCTGTTACCCATTGCAGTATTCTCGGTCCCACCGAGATATGCAATCGGTCCCACCGAGTTTACTTGACCAAATCTCAGTTTCACTTATTACCCAAATCGGTCCCACCAAGTTTGAGTAATCGGTCAAA
This sequence comes from Triticum urartu, assembly GCF_056163025.1. Classification (NCBI taxonomy): domain Eukaryota; kingdom Viridiplantae; phylum Streptophyta; class Magnoliopsida; order Poales; family Poaceae; genus Triticum; species Triticum urartu. Next base: position 481,337,481 of record NC_141876.1, on the reverse strand, counting down.
CCGAGTTTTGGATTTACCCTAACCCTAGCACATCGGTCCCACCGAGTTGATCCAGTCGGTCCCACCGAAATCTCTAACGGTCACTAGGTTTACATTTTCGGTCCGACCGAGTTTATTGATTCGGTCCCACCGAGATTGGAAAATTGTGTAACGGTTGGATTTTGTGTGGAGGCTATATATACCCCTCCACCTCCTTCTCAGTCGATGAGAGAGCCATCAGAACACACACACCATTCCAACTCATATGTTCTGAGAGAGAACCACCTACTCATGTGTTAAGATCAAGACATTCCATTCCTATCATATGAATCTTGATCTCTAGCCTTCCCAAGTTGCTTTCCACTAAAACCCTCTTTCCACCAAATCCAAATCCTATGAGAGAGAGTTGAGTGTTGGGGAGACTATCATTTGAAGCACAAGAGCAAGGAGTTCATTACCTACACACCATTTGTTACTTCTTGGAGAGTGGTGTCTCCTAGATTGGCTAGGTGTCACTTGGGAGCCTCCGACAAGATTGTGGAGTTGAACCAAGGAGTTTGTAAGGGCAAGGAGATCGCCTACTTCGTGAAGATCTACCGCTAGTGAGGCAAGTCCTGTGTGGGCGATGGCCATGGTGGGATAGACAAGGTTGCTTCTTTGTGGACCCTTTGTGGGTGGTTGCTTCTTCGTGGACCCTTCGTGGGTGGAGCCCTGTGTGGACTCGCGCAACCGTTGCCCTTGGGTGGAGCCCTGTGTGGACTCGCGCAACCGTTACCTTTCGTGGGTTGAAGTCTCCATCAACGTGGATGTAGGATAGCACCACCTATCTGAACCACGGGAAAAACATCCGTGTCTCCAATTGCGTTTGATCTCTCCAAACCCTTCCCTTTACATTCTTGCAAGTTGCATGCTTTACATTCCGCTGCTCATATACTCTTTGTATGCTTGCTTGATATGTATTGTGTGTGTTGAAATTGTGCCTAAACTCCACTTAAACTGAAAAAGCTTAAAAATTGCAACTTTAGCACTAAGTGTCTAATCACCCCCCCTCTAGACACATCTACTTCTAGATCCTACAGCCCGCGAGATGGAGGAGTACGACCGCCGAGGAGCTTCCTCTGCCGCGTCCTTCTCCTCCGCGGTGAGATCTTCCTACGCCGGGAGCTCCTCCTCTTCCGGCGCGGGCCTTCTCCCCGTGAAGAGGGAGTGGTCGGAGGAGCCGGACGACTTCGAGTTTGTCCCCGTCAAGGAGGAGCCCGCTCCGCTCGGCCGCCGCGGAGTTGTCGGGCCGGAAGACTTCGTCTCCGACGTCGACGCGGTTGTGGCCGCCATTGCCGAGTGGAGCGTGCGCGAGTAGGCGGAGCGCCGGCGCCACGCCGAGGAGCTCGAAGACCTCCAGTGACGGCAGGCAGTCACCGCCAAGGAGAAGGACGAGGAGTGGCGCCACATTCGCGAGGAGCAGAGGGCGAAGTAAATCGACCTCTGTAGCTCCAGCGAGGAGGATTGAGCTCCTCCACGGTGTCGTCCATGGCCGCGACCTCGCCGCCGTGAGATCCCCACCCCTCTAGTACTAGTACTAATGTAGTATGTAGTATGAACTAGTGTTTCTAGTGTTTGATCATGTAAAATTTATGTAGTACGTGATGAACTACTCGCGTCCACGAGGTGCAATTTCTCCCGCAAAACTGTTTTTTCAAATTATGCTGTTTCAGATACGGTTTCTGTTCGATCGCGCTAGTTTTCGATTCACAAACGAGATCTTCGTGAAACTGCAAACGCGTTTTGCGGGTCGAGATTTTGTGAGGTCTGCTAAAGTAGCTCTTATCAAGTTGCATTTTGTTATGGAATGCTTGCACTTTATATGTCCATTTTTTATATCCCAAAAGGACAGCTGCTCTCCGGCTTTTTCATTGAAATATAACTTATTCAAGAGGTGTCACGACTTTTGAAATGTTTTCCAGAATAGTTGGTGAATCTTCTTCAGAATTCTAATAAACAGCTTCTTTTTCTCGGGTGCTAAAAAAACAGGTTTGCTTATAATTATTTGCAGTTGGATTTAGACCCTTCTTCTATGAAAGTTCTTGCTGAACTGTAGCTCGAGCAAGAAAGTGCAACATAGAAGCAACCCCATAGTTCGTCATTTGCAAAAATCACAATTCTACACTGTGCGTTGGTTGCCGTACACGCATAGCAAGCCTTGGATCCATGCTTTACACCTAACGAATTATCTTTGGGGTATCTTTGGGCGGATTACGGCAATTATTTGCTGGTTAGCGAAAAACCACAAATGCTTACCTTTCAAGGTCAGCAAATCAATTGGTGTGTTGGCGCCTGTTTTTGGTTCGATATGATAGTATCATGGCTTGATGGATAGATTCAACCAGCCCTGGGAAATAGGAACCTGGTACACAAGAAACTATCTTTTGCAACTTAGCAAAATCACATTCTTAAGCTCTAAGAATTACGGAAAAGCCTAGAGAACAGGTAGACTGTTTCTTTTTTGTAAACTTCCGTGAAATTGTGCTTATTTCACAAAATTGTTACGTAGAAACTCAGTTGTGAATTTTGCGCACAGAGCAAATAATCATATGTCCAGGACCTCGCCAGCAATGCGCAACCGAGGAAAGCTTTGGCCTCCTTTCTTCACCTTGTAAGCTGGGAGATTTGGAAGGAGCGAAATGCACGCGTATCCAGGGCCAAGACGGCGCCGGTGGCGATGATTGTGCGAACTACTAAAAAGGAGGCGTTTATCTGGACTCCGGCGGGCGCTAGTCATTTGTGTAATTTGATGCTGTTAGAGTAGGCCTTTGCCTCTTTTCCGCTTTCGCGGGGCTGTGATGTACTAAAATATACTCTTCTCCTTATTCAATGAAACTGGCAAATCTTTTGCCTCGTTTAAAAAAATCATATATTTTTATGAAAATTTCAAGGTTAAGGTGTAGTGTGAGAAGAAGTTTTTGGAATGCAGACATTTGGATCACGTGCTTGAAAGCCCACAGAAGATTTAAAAATTCAAAAATCATAGTTAAAAGTTCCAAATAATTTTAAAACAAAATTTAAATATTTTTTATGTACATACCCATGAACTTTCATTAAAACACTTTGATTTGTGAAACAAGCCAAAATTGTCAATCTGTAAGAGCAAAAAACAAACAGTAGATGCTCTAATCCCATTCGAGATCCCACCCCCTGTCCTACTTGTTGGGAACGTAGCATATAATTTTAAAAAATTTCCTACGATCACGCAAGATCTATCTAGGAGATGCATAGCAACGAGGGGGGAGAGTGTGTCCATGTACCCTCGTAGACCGAAAGCGGAAGCGTTATGTTAACGTGGTTGATGTAGTCGAACATCTTCGCGATCCAACCGATCCAAGCACCGAACGTACGGCACCTCCGTGTTCAGCACACATTGAACACGATGACGTCCCTCGAGCTCTTGATCTAGTAGAGAGTCGAGGAAGAGTTTTATCAGCACGACGGTGTGGTGACGGTGTTGATGATGTGATCCGCGCAGGGCTTCGCCTAAGCACTACGACAATATGACCGAGGTGGTAAACTGTGGAGGGGGGCACTGCACATGGCCGAGGAACAATTGATGTGCCTTTGGGGTGCCCCCCGCCCCCGTATATAAAGGAAGAGGGAAGGAGGCGGCCGGCCTAGGGGCATGCCAAAGGGGGGACTCCCTTTCCTTTTCCAAAGAGGAGAAAGAGGGAGGGGAGAGGAAGAGGAGAAGGAAAGGTGGGGGGGGGGGAGGCGCCCACCTTCCTAGTCCAATTCGGACTCCCTATAGGGAGGGGGCGCGACCACCCCTTGTGGGCTGCTTCTCCTCTCCCCTATGGCCCATGTAGGCCCAATATTCCCCCGGGGGGTTCCGGTAACCTCCCGGTACTCCGAAAAATATCCGAACCTTTCCGAAACCATTCCGGTGTCCGAATACCTTCGTCCAATATATCAATGTTTACCTCTCAACCATTTCGAGACTCCTCGTCATGTCCGTGATCTTATCCGGGACTCCGAACAAACTTCAGTCATCAAAACACATAACTCATAATACAAATCGTCATCGAACGTTAAGCTTCTGGACCCTACGGGTTCGAGAACTATGTAGACATGACCGAGACACATCTCCGGTCAATAACAAATAGCGGAATCTGGATGCTCATATTGGCTCCTACATATTCTATGAATATCTTTATCGGTCAAACCGCATAAGAACATACGTCATTCCCTTTGTCATCGGTATGTTACTTGCCTGAGATTCGATCGTCGGTATCCTCATACCTAGTTCAATATCATTATCGACAAGTCTCTTTACTTGTTCTGTAATGCATCATCCCGCAACTAACTCATTAGTCACATTGCTTGCAAGGCTTATAGTGATGTGCATTATCGAGAGGGCCCAGAGATACCTCTCCGATACACGGAGTGACAAATCCTAATCTCGATCTATGCCAACTCAACAAACACCTTCAGAGACACATATAGAACATCTTTATAATCACGTGGTTACGTTGTGACGTTTGATAGCACACAAGGTGTTCCTCCGGTATTCGGGAGTTGCATAATCTCATAGTCAGAGGAATATGTGTAAGTCATGAAGAAAGCAATAGCAATAAAGCTAAACGATCATAATGCTAAGCTAACGGATGGGTCTTGTCCATCACATCATTCTCTAATGATGTGATCCCGTTAATCAAATGACAACACATGTCTATGGTCAGGAAACTTAACCATCTTTGATTAACGAGCTAGTCAAGTAGAGGCATACTAGGGACACTCCGTTTGTCTATGTATTCACACATGTACTAAGTTTCCAGTTAATAAAATTCTATCATGAATAATAAAAATTTATCATGGTATAAGGAAATACAAATAACAACTTTATTATTGCCTCTAGGGCATATTTCCCTCAGTCTCCCACTTGCACTAGAGTCAATAATCTAGATTACATAGTAATGATTCTAACACCTATGGAGTCTTGGTGTTGATCATGTTTTGCTCGTGAGAGAGGCTTAGTCAATGGGTCTGCAACATTCACCTCCATATGTATCTTGCAAATCTCTATGTCTCCCTCCTTGACTTGATCGCGGATGGAATTAAAGCATCTCTTGATGTGTTTGGTTCTCTTGTGAAATCTGGATTCTTTCGCCAAGGCAATTGCTCCGGTATTGTCACACAAGATTTTCATTGGACCCGATGCACTAGGTATTACACCTAGACGGATATGAACTCCTTCATCCAGACTCCTTCATTTGCTGCTTCCGAAGCAGCTATGTACTCCGCTTCACACGTAGATCCCGCCACGACGCTCTGCTTGGAACTGCACCAACTGACAGCTCCACCATTCAATATAAATATGTATCTGGTTTGTGACTTAGATTCATATGGATCAGTGTCAAAGCTTGCATCAACGTAACTATTTACGACAAGCTCTTTGTCACCTCCATAAACGAGAAACATATCCTTAGTACTTTTCAGGTATTTCAGGATGTTCTTGACGCTGTCCAGTGATCCACTCCTGGATTGCTTTGGTACCTCCCTACTGAACTTATAGCAAGGCACATATCAGGTCTGGTACACAACATTGTATACATGATAGAACCTATGGCTGAGGCATAGGGAATGACTTTCATTTTGTCTCTATCTTCTGTAGTGGTCGGGCATTGAGTCTAACTCAACTTCACACCTTGCAACATGATACGTCTGCAACGTATCTATAATTTTTGATTGCTCCATGCTATATTATCTACTGTTTTGGATGTTTATGGGCTTTATTATACACTTTTATATCATCTTTGGGACTAACCTATTAACCTAGAGCCCAGTGCCAGTTTCTGTTTTTTCCTTGTTTTAGAGTATCACAGAAAAGGAAAATCAAACGGAATCCAATTGACCTGAAACTTCACGGAACTTATTTTTGGAAGGAAAGCAACCCGGGAGACTTGGAGTCCACGTAAGGGAAGCAACGAGGAAGCCACGAGGCAGGGGGGGCGCACCCACCCCCTCTAGGCGCGCCCTCCACCCTCGTGGGCCCCTCGTGCCCCCCCTGACGTACTTCTTCCGCCTATATATCTCCATATACCCTAAAATGATCGGGGAACACAATAGATCGGGAGTTCCGCTGCCAAAAGCCTCCGTAGCCACCGAAAGCCAATTTAGACCCGTTCCGGCACCCTGCCGGAGGGGGAATCCTTCTCCGGTGGCCATCTTCATCATCCCGGTGCTCTCCATGACGAGGAGGGAGTAGTTCTCCCTGGGGCTGAGGGTATGTACCAGTAGCTATGTGTTTGATCTCTCTCTCGTGTTCTTGAGGTGATACGATCTTGATGTATCGCGAGCTTTGCTATTATATTTGGATCCTATGATGTTTTCTCCCCCTCTACTCTCTTGTAATGAATTGAGTTTCCCCTTTGAAGTTATCTTATCAGATTGAGTCTTTAAAGATTTGAGAACACTTGATGTATGTCTTGCCGTGCGTACCTGTGGTGACAATGGGATCACGTGATTCACTTGATGTATGTTTTGGTGATCAACTTGCGGGTTCCACCCATGAACCTATGCATAGGGGTTGGCACACATTTTCGTCGTGATTCTCCGGTAGGAACTTGGGGCACTCTTTGAGGTTCTATGTGTTGGTTGAATAGATGAATCTGAGATTGTGTGATGCATATCGTATAATCATACCCACAGATACTTGAGGTGACATTGGAGTATCTAGGTGACATTAGGGTTTTGGTTGATTTGTGTCTTAAGGTGTTATTCTAGTACGAACTCTAGGGCTGTTTGTGACACTTATAGGAATAGCCCAACGGATTGATTGGAAAGAGTAACTTTGAGGTGGTTTCGTACCCTACCATAATCTCTTCGTTCGTTCTTCGCTATTAGTGACTTTGGAGTGACTCTTTGTTGCATGTTGAGGGATAGTTATGTGATCCAATTATGTTGTTATTGTTGAGAGGACTTGCACTAGTGAAAGTATGAACCCTAGGCCTTGTTTCAATGCATTGCAATACCGTTTGTGCTCACTTTTATCATTAGTTACCTTGCTGTTTTTATATTTTCAGATTACAAAAACCTATATCTACTATCCATATACCACTTGTATCACCATCTCTTCGCCGAACTAGTGCACCTATACAATTTACCATTGTATTGGGTGTGTTGGGGACACAAGAGACTCTTTGTTATTTGGTTGCAGGGTTGCTTGAGAGAGACCATCTTCATCCTACGCCTCCTGCGGATTGATAAACCTTAGGTAATCCACTTGAGGGAAATTTGCTACTGTCCTACAAACCTCTGCACTTGGAGGCCCAACAACGTCTACAAGAAGAAGGTTGTGTAGTAGACATCAAGCTCTTTTCTGGCGCCGTTGCCGGGGAGGTGAGTGCTTGAAGGTATATCTTTAGATCTTGCAATCGAGTCTTTTAGTTTCTTGTTTTATCACTAGTTTAGTTTATAAAAGAAAATTACAAAAAAATGGAATTAAGTTTGCCTCATACGCTTCATCTTTTTAATATCTTTCGTGAGTATGATGGAAAGGAAAATTGTGCCAAAGTATTAGAAGAAGAATGCATTAAAATTTTTGGCACTAAATATTTGAATGATGAGCATGATTGCAATGTTGTTAGTATGAATTCCTTGAATATCCATGATGCTAATGATATGCAAAGCCACAAGCTTGGGGAAGCTATGTTTGATGAAGATGATATTTTTTGTCCCCCAAGCTTTGATGAGCAAATTTACTATGATGAAAGAATGCCTCCTATCTATGATGATTATTGTGATGACACATATGCCTTAAAGAATAATGATAACCATGAAACTTGTCATCTTGATCTTAATTTTCAATCACATGATAATTATTTTATTGAGTTTTCTCCCACTATTATTCATGAGAAGAAATTTGCTTATGTGGAGAGTAATAAAAATTCTATGCTTGTAGATCATGAAAAGAATGCTTTATGTGATAGTTATATTGTTGAATTCATTCATGATGCTACTGAAAATTATTATGAGGAAGGAATATATGCTTGTAGGAATTGCAATAATATCAAGTTTCCTCTCTATGTGCTTAAAGTTTTGAAGTTATGCTTGCTTTACCTTCCTATGCTAGTTGATTATTGTTCCCATAAGTTGTTTGCTCACAAAATCCCTATGCATAGGAAGTGGGTTAGACTTAAATATGCTAGTCATACTCTTCAAGATGCTCTCTTTATGTTACAATTCTTATCTTTTATGTGAGCATCATTGAAATCATCATGCCTAGCTAGGGGCGTTAAACGACAGCGCTTGTTGGGAGGCAACCCAATTTTATTTTTGTTCCTTGCCTTTTGTTCCTGTTTAGTAATAAATATTTCATCTAGCCTCTGTTATGGTTGTGTTTTTTTATGTTTAATTATTGTTTGTGCCAAGTAGAACCTTTGGAAAGACTTGGGGAAAGTCTTGTTGATCTTGCTGTAAAAAACAGAAACTTTAGCGCTCACGAGAATTGCTGCCATTTTTATTTGGAGAGTGCTATTTAGTTAATTATTTTTTCAGATGATTAATGTATAAATTCCTCACGTCCAGAAATTTATTTTAGAATTTTTGAGGTTCCAGAAGTTTGCGTTAGTTACAGATTACTACAGACTGTTCTGTTTTTGACAGATTCTGGTTTTCATGTGTTGTTTACTTATTTTGATGAATCTATGGCTAGTAAAAGAGTTTATAAACCATAGAGAAGTTGGAATACAGTAGGTTTAACACAAATATAAATAAATAATGAGTTCATTACAGTACTTTGAAGTTGTGTTTTGTTTTCTTTCGCTAACGGAGCTCACGAGTTTTCTGTTAAGTTTTGTGTTGTGAAGTTTTCAAGTTTTGGGTAAAGATTCGATGGACTATGGAATAAGGAGTGGAAAGAGCCTAAGCTTGGGGATTACCAAGGCACCCCAAGGTAATATTCAAGGACAACCAAAAGCCTAAGCTTGGGGATGCCCCGGAAGGCATCCCCTCTTTCGTCTTCGTTCATCGGTAACTTTACTTGGAGCTACATTTTTATTCGCCACATGATATGTGTTTTGCTTGGAGCGTCATTTTATTTTATTTTGTTTTGATTGCTGTTTAAATAAAGTATCAAGGTCTGAAATTATTAAATGGGAGAGTCTTCCAATAGTTGCATAATTATTCGACTACTCATTGATCTTCACTTATATCTTTCGGAGTAGTTTGTCATTTGCTCTAGTGCTTCACTTATATCCTTTTAGAGCACGGTGGTGGTTTTATTATATAGAAATAGATGAACTCTCCTGCTTCACTTAGATTATTTTGAGAGTCTTAAATAGCATGGTAATTTGCTTAAATAATCCTAATATGCTAGGCATCCAAGAATAATAAAAACTTTCATATAAGTGCATTGAATACTAAGAGAAGTTTGATGCTTGACGATTGTTTTGAGATATGGAGGTAATAATATCAAAGTCGTGCTAGTTGAGTAGTTGTGAATTTGAGAAATGCTTGTGTTGAAGTTTGCAAGTCCCGTAGCATGCACGTATGGTAAACGTTGTGTAACAAATTTGAAACATGAGGTGTTATTTGATTGTCCTCCTTATGAGTGGCGGTCGGGGACGAGCGATGGTCTTTTCCTACCAATCTATCCCCCTAGGAGCATGCACGTAGTACCGAGGTTTTTGATGACTTGTAGATTTTTGCAATAAGTATGTGAGTTCTTTATGACTAACGTTGAGTCCATGGATTATACGCACTCTTACCCTTCCATCATTGCTAGCCTCTTCGGTACCATGCATTGCCCTTTCTCACATTGAGAGTTGGTGCAAACTTTGCCGGTGCATCCAAACCCCGTGATATGATACGCTCTATCACACATAAACCTCCTTATATCTTCCTCAAAACAGCCACCATACCTACCTATTATGGCATTTCCATAGCCATTCCGAGATATATTGCCATGCAACTTTCCACCGTTCCGTTTATTATGACACGCATCATCATTGTCATATTGCTTTGCATGATCATGTAGTTGACATCGTATTTGTGGCAAAGCCACCGTTCATAATTTTTCATACATGTCACTCTTGATTCATCGCAATCCCGGTACACCGCCGGAGGCATTCATATAGAGTCATACTTTGTTCTAGTACCGAGTTGTAATCATTGAGTTATAAATAAATAGAAGTGTGATGATCATCATTTTCTAGAGCATTGTCCCAAGTGAGGAATAAAAAAGGATAAAGGCCATAAAAAATAGAAGGCCCCCAAAAAAAGAAAGAGAAAGGCCATAAAAAAAAGAGAAGGCCCCAAAAAAATAAAAAAATAAAAAATAAAAGAGAGAAAAAGAGAGAAGGGACAATGCTATTATCCTTTGCCACACTTGTGCTTCAAAGTAGCACCATGATCCTCATGATAGAGAGTCTCTTGTTTTGTCACTTTCATATACTAGTGGGAATTTTCATTATAGAACTTGGCTTGTATATTCCAACAATGGGCCTCCTCAAGTGCCCTAGGTCTTCATGAGCAAGAAAGTTGGATGCACACCCACTTAGTTTCTTTTGTTGAGCTTTCATACATTTATAGCTCTAGTGCATCCGTTGCATGGCAATCCCTACTCCTTGCATTAACATCAATCGATGGGCATCTCCATAGCCCGTTGATTAGCCTCGTTGATGTGAGACTATCTCCTTTTTTTGTCTTCTCCACATAACCCCCCTCATTATATTCTATTCCACCCATAGTGCTATGTCCATGGCTCGCGCTCAATATTGCGTGAAGGTTTATAGGTTTGAGATTACTAAACTATGAAACAATTGCTTGGCTTGTCATCGGGGTTGTGCATGATGAGAGCATTCTTGTGTGACGAAAATGAAGCATGACTAAACTATATGATTTTGTAGGGATGAACTTTCTTTGGCCATGTTATTTTGAGAGGACATAATTGCTTTGTTAGTATGCTTGAAGTATTATTATTTTTATGTCAATATGAACTTTTATATTGAATCTTTCGGATCTGAATATTCATGCCACAATTAAGAAGAATTACATTGAAATTATGCCAAGTAGCACTCCGCATCAAAAATTCTGTTTTTATCATTTACCTACTCGAGGACGAGCAGGAATTAAGCTTGGGGATGCTGATACGTCTGCAATGTATCTATAATTTTTGATTGCTCCATGCTATATTATCTACTGTTTTGGATGTTTATGGGCTTTATTACACTTTTATATCATTTTTGGGACTAACCTATTAACCCAGAGCCCAGTACCAGTTTCTGTTTTTTCCCTTGTTTTAGAGTATCGCAGAAAAGGAAAATCAAACGGAGTCCAATTGACCTGAAACTTCACGGAACTTATTTTTGGAAGGAAAGCAACCCGGGAGACTTGGAGTCCACGTAAGGGAAGCAACGAGGAAGCCACGAGGCAGGGGGGCGCCCACCCCCTCTGGGCGCGCCCTCCACCCTCGTGGGCCCCTCGTGCCCCCCCTGATGTACTTCTTCCGCCTATATATCTCCATATACCCTAAAACGATCGGGGAGCACAATAGATCGGGAGTTCCGCCGCCAAAAGTCTCCATAGCCACCAAAAGCCAATCTAGACCCGTTCTGGCACCCTGCCGGAGGGGGAATCCTTCTCCGGTGGCCATCTTCATCATCTCGGTGCTCTCCATGACGAGGAGGGAGTAGTTCTCCCTCGGGGCTGAGGGTATGTACCAGTAGCTATGTGTTTGATCTCTCTCTCGTGTTCTTGAGGTGATACGATCTTGATGTATCGCGAGCTTTGCTATTATATTTGGATCCTATGATGTTTTCTCCCCCCCTCTACTCTCTTGTAATAAATTGAGTTTCCCCTTTGAAGTTATCTTATCGGATTGAGTCTTTAAAGATTTGAGAACACTTGATGTATGTCTTGCCGTGCGTATCTGTGGTGACAATGGGATCACGTGATTCACTTGATGTATGTTTTGGTGATCAACTTGCGGGTTCCGTCCATGAACCTATGCATAGGGGTTGGCACACGTTTTCGTCGTGATTCTCCGGTAGGAACTTGGGGCACTCTTTGAGGTTCTATGTGTTGGTTGAATAGATGAATCTGAGATTGTGTGATGCATACTTGAGGTGACATTGGAGTATCTAGGTGACATTAGGGTTTTGGTTGATTTGTGTGTTAAGGTGTTATTCTAGTACGAACTCTAGGGCTGTTTGTTGAGAGGACTTGCACTAGTGAAAGTATGAACCATAGGCCTTGTTTCAACGCATTGCAATACCGTTTGTGCTCACTTTTATCATTAGTTACCTTGCTGTTTTTATATTTTCAGATTACAAAAACCTATATCTACTATCCATATACCACTTGTATCACCATCTCTTCGCCGAACTAGTGCACCTATACAATTTACCATTGTATTGGGTGTGTTGGGGACACAAGAGACTCTTTGTTATTTGGTTGCAGGGTTGCTTGAGAGAGACCATCTTCATCCTACGGCTCCTACGGATTGATAAACCTTAGGTCATCCACTCGAGGGAAATTTGCTACTGTCCTACAAACCTCTGCACTTGTAGGCCCAACAACGTCTACAAGAAGAAGGTTGTGTAGTAGACATCACAACACAGCAAGAACCCTTTCTTTGACTGATCCATTTTGAAGTTCTTCAAAACTTTATCAAGGTATGTGCTTTGTGAAAGTCCAATTAAGCGTCTTGATCTATCTCTGTAGATCTTGATGCCTAATATATAAGCAGCTTCACCGAGGTCTTTCATTGAAAAATTCTTATTCTAGTATCCTTTTGTGCTATCCAGAAATTCCGTATTATTTCCAATCAACAATATGTCATCCACATATAATATTAGAAATGCTACAGAGCTCCCACTCACTTCCTTGTAAATACAGGCTTCTCCAAAAGTCCGTATAAAACCATATGCTTTGATCACACTATCAAAGCATATATTCCAACTCTGATAGGCTTGCACTAGTTCATAAATGGATCGCTGGAGCTTACACACTTTGTTAGCACCTTTAGGATCGACAAAACCTTATGGTTGCATCATATACAACTCTTCTTTAAGATATCCATTAAGGAATGCCGTTTTGACATCCATTTGCCAAATTTCAATCATAAAATGCAGCAATTGCTAACATGATTCGGACAGACTTAAGCATCGCTACGGGTGAGAAGGTATCATCGTAGTCAACTCCTTGAACTTGTCGAAAACCTTTCGCAACAAGTCAAGCTTTGTAGATAGTAACATTACCGTCAGTGCCAGTCTTCTTCTTAAAGATCCATTTATCCACTATGGCTTGCCGATCATCGGGCAAGTCAACCAAAGTCCACACTTTGTTCTCATACATGGATCCCATCTCACATTTCATGGCCTCAAGCCATTTCATGAAATCTGGGCTCATCATCGCTTCCTCATAGTTCGTACGTTCGTCATGGTCAAGTAACATGACCTCCAGAATAGGATTATCGTACCACTCTGGTGTGGATCGTACTCTGGTTGACCTACGAGGTTCGGTAGTAACTTGATCTGAAGTTTCATGATCATCATCATTAGCTTCCACACTAATTGGTGTAGGAATCACTGGAACTGATTTATGTGATGAATTACTTTCCAATTCGAGAGAAGGTACAGTTAACTCATCAAGTTCTACTTTCCTCCCACTCACTTCTTTCGAGAGAAACTCCTTCTCTAGAAATGATCCATTCTTAGCAATGAATATCTTGCCTTCGGATCTGTGATAGAAGGTGTACCCAACAGTCTCCTTTGGGTATCCTATGAAGACACATTTCTCCGATTTGGGTTCGAGCTTATCAGGTTGAAGCTTTTTCACATAAGCATCGCAGCCCCAAACTTTAAGAAACGACGGCTTAGGTTTCTTGCTAAACCACAGTTCATATGGTGTCGTCTCAACGGATTTAGACTGTGCCCCATTTAACGTGAATGCAACCATCTCTAAAGCATAACCCCAAAATGAAGTATGGTTACGACGTTCGAACACACCATTACGCTGTGGTGTTCCAGGTGGCGTGAGTTGCGAAACTATTCCACATTGTTTCAAATGAAGACCAAACTCATAACTCAAATATTCACCTCCACGATCAGATCGTAGAAACTTTATTTTCTTGTTACGATGATTTTCCACTCCACTATGAAATTCTTTGAACTTTTCGAATGTTTCAGACTTATGTTTCATTAAGTAGATATACCCATATCTGCTCAAATCATCTGTGAAGGTCAGAAAATAACGATACCCACCGCGAGTCTCAACACTCATCGGACTGCATACATCAGTATGTATTATTTCCAATAAGTCAGTTGCTCGCTCCATTGTTCTGGAGAACGGAGTTTTAGTCATCTTGCCCATGAGGCATGGTTAGCAAGCATCAAGTGATTCATAATCAAGTGATTCCAAAAGCCCATCAACATGGAGTTTCTTCATGCGCTTTACACCAATATGACCTAAACGACAGTGCCACAAATAAGTTGCACTATCATTATTAACTTTGCATCTTTTGGCTTCAATATTAAGAATATGTGTATCACTACAATCGAGATTTAACAAAAATAGACCACTCATCAAGGGTGCATGACCATAAAAGATATTACTCATATAAATAGAACAACCATTATTCTCTGATTTAAATGAATAACCGTCTCGCATCAAACAAGATCCAGATATAATGTTCATGCTCAACGCTGGCACCAAATAACAATTTTTTAGGTCTAAAACTAATCCCGACGGTAGATGTAGAGGTAGCGTGCCGACGGTGATCACATCGACTTTGGAACCATTTCCCACGTGCATCGTCACCTCGTCCTTAGCCAATCTTTGTTTAATCTGTAGCCTCTGTTTCGAGTTGCAAATATGAGCAACAGAATCAGTATCAAATACCCAGGCGCTACTACGAGCATTAGTAAGGTACACATCAATAACATGTATATCAAATATACCTTTCACTTTGCCATCCTTCTTATCTGCCAAATACTTGAGGCAGTTCCGCTTCCAGTGACCAGTCCCTTTGCAGTAGAAGCACTCAGTCTCATGCTTAGGTCCAGACTTGGGCTTCTTCCCTTGAGCCGAAACTTGCTTTCCGTTCTTCTTGAAGTTCCCCTTCTTCCCTTTGCCCCTTTTCTTGAAACTAGTGGTCTTGTTAACCATCAACACTTGATGCTCCTTCTTGATTTCTACCTCCACAGCCTTTAGCATCGCGAAGAGCTCGGGAATTGTCTTTTCCATCCCTTGCATATTATAGTTCATCACGGAGCCTTTATAGCTTGGTGGTAGTGATTGAAGAACTCTGTTAATGACACTATCATCAGGAAGATTGACTCCCAGCTGAGTCAAGTGGTTATGGTACCTAGACATTCTGAGTATGTGTTCACTGACATAACTGTTCTCCTCCATCTTGCAGCTATGGAACTTGTTGGAGATTTCATATCTCTCAACTCGGGAATTTGCTTGAAATATTAACTTCAACTCCTGGAACATCTCATATGCTCCATGATGTTCAAAACGTCTTTGAAGTCCCGATTCTAAGCCATAAAGCATGGCACACTGAACTATCGAGTAGTCATGAGCTTTGCTCTGCCAGACGTTCATAACGTCTGGAGTTGCTCCTGCAGCGGGTCTTGCACCTAGCGGTGCTTCCAGGACATAATTCTTCTATGCAGTAATGATGATAATCCTCAGGTTAGGGACCCAGTCCATGTAGTTGCTACCATCATCTTTGAACTTAGCTTTCTCTAGGAATGCATTAAAATTCAAGGGAACGGTAGCATGGGCCATTGATCTACAACAACATAGATATGCAAAAACTATCAGGTACTAAGTTCATGATAAATTAAGTACAATTAATCATATTACTTAAGAACTCCCACTTAGATAGACATCCCTCTAGTCATCTAAATGATCACGTGATCCATATCAACTAAACCATGTCCGATCATCACGTGAGATGGAGTAGTTTTCAATGGTGAACATCACTATGTTGATCATATCTACTATATGACTCACGTTCGAACTTTCGGTATCAGTGTTCCGAGGCCATATCTGCATATGCTAGGCTCGTCAAGTTTAACCCAAGTATTCTGCACGTGCAAAACTGGCTTGCACCCGTTGTATGTGAACGTAGAGCTTATCACACACGATCATCACGTGGTGTCTCGGCACGACAAACTGTAGCAATGGTGCATACTAAGGGAGAACACTTATACCTTGAAATTTAGTGAGGGATCATCTTATAATGCTACCGTCGTACTAAGCAAAATAAGATGCATAAAGGATAAACATCACATGCAATCAAAATATGTGACATGATACGGCCATCATCATCTTGTGCCTTTGATCTCCATCTCCAAAGCACCATCATGATCTCCATCGTCACCGGCTTGACACCTTGATCTCCATCGTAGCGTGGTGGCCGTCTCGCCAACTATTGCCTCTACGACTATCGCTACCGCTTAGTGATAAAGTAAAGCAATTACATGGCGATTACATTTCATACAATAAAGCGACAACCATAAGGCTCCTACCAGTTGCCGATAACTTTTACAAAACATGATCATCTCATACAACAATTTATATCTCATCACGTCTTGACCATATCACATCATAACATGCCCTGCAAAAACAAGTTAGACGTCCTCTACTTTATTGTTGCAAGTTTTACGTGGCTGCTACAGGCTTCTAGCAAGAACCGTTCTTACCTACGCATCAAAACCACAACGATTTTTTGTCAAGTGTGCTGTTTTAACCTTCAACAAGGACCGTCCGTAGTCAAACTCGATTCAACTAAAGTTAGAGAAACATACACCCGCTAGCCACCTGTGTGCGAAGCACGTCGGTAGGACTAGTCTCATGAACACGGTCATGTAATGTCGGTCCGGGCCGCTTCATCCAACAATACCGCCGAATCAAAGTAAGACGTTGGTGGTAAGCAGTATGACTATTATCGCCCACAACTCTTTGTGTTCTACTCATGCATATCATCTACGCATAAACCTGGCTCTAATACCACTGTTGGGGAACGTAGCATACAATTTTTAAAAAAATCCTACGATCGCGCAAGATCTATCTAGGAGATGCATAGCAACGAGGGGGAGAGTGTGTCCACGTACCCTCGTAGACCGAAAGCTGAAGCGTTATGTTAAAACGGTTGATGTAGTCGAACGTCTTCACGATCCAACTGATCCAAGCACCGAATGTACGGCACCTCCGTGTTCAGCACACGTTCAACATGATGACGTACCTCGAGCTCTTGATCTAGTAGAGGGTCGAGGGAGAGTTTTGTCAGCACGACAGCGTGGTGATGGTGTTGATGATGTGATCCGCGCAGGGCTTCGCCTAAGCACTATGACAATATGACCAAGGCGGTAAACTGTGGAGGGGGCACCACACACGGCTAAGGAACAATTGATGTGCCTTTGGGGTGCCCCCACCCCTGATAATCCCCAAGTGCAAGGAATCATTGTAGCAATTTCCAAAGGTGGAAGTGATAAGTATGGAGTGTCGAACCCACAAGGAGCTAAAGGTAAGATCAATATTCTCTCAAGCCGTATCTGCCACTGATACGACTCTATGTACACCGAACGTTTGCTTCCAACTAGCAACGAGAAATAAAACTAGGTTGGGGTATGAAGAGGATAACTTTGTATGATATCGGAGAGCTAAAATATAAAAGTAGGTGCTGTTATCATGAAGTTAGAATATATTGCTAAATATTATAAATGGCGAGTGTGGAATAATGGTGGATCGGTGTGCGGAATTGTCCTAGGCAATCGTTAACAAGACCGGTAATCACTATTGCAGTTTCATATGAGGGAGAGGCATAAGCTAACATACTTTCTCTACTTGGATCATATGCACTTATGATTGGAACTCTAGCAAGCATCCTCAACTACTAAAGATCATTAACGTAAAACCCAACCATAGCATTAAAGCATCAAGTCCTCTTTATCCCATACGCAACAACCCCTTACTCGGGTTTGTGTTTCAGTCACTCACGCAACCCACTATAAGCAAATCATAAACATATTGCAACACCCTACAGCGGGAATCCCTCACGCTTGCGCGACACAGAGGGCACTATAGGACAGACCAAAGTAAAACATAGAACTCATACCAATCTAGATCATCAATCAACCCGAAGACAAAGGATATCTACTCAAAACATCATAGGATGGCAACACATCATTGGATCATAATATGTGGCATAAAGCACCATGTTCAAGTAGGGATTACAGCGGGGTGCGGGAGAGTGGACCGCGTAAAAGAGATGAGGATGGTGATGATGATGGTGATGTTGATGAAGACGATCACCATGGCGATGATTCCCCTCCCGATGGCACTCCGGTGCCACCGAGAGAGAGGAGGAGAGGTTCTCCCCCTCATGCTTCCTCCTCCATGGCCTCCCCCCTAGATGGGGAGAGGTTCTCCTTCTGGTCCTTGGCCTTCATGGTGATGATGGCCCCTCCAGGATCCTCCTCCATGCCCTCCGGTGATGACGGCCCCCTCCGGCAGGGTGCCAGAGAGGGCCTAGATTGGTTTTTGGTGGCTACGGAGGCTTCTGGCGGTGGAACTCCCGATCTAGGTTAATTTTCCGAGGTTTCTATATTTATAGCAATTTTAAGCGTCGGTCTCACATCAAGGAGGTGCCCGAGGCCTCCACGAGGCAGGACCACATGCCTGGGGGGGGGGGGGCGCCCCACCCTCGTGGACGCCCCGAGACTCTCCTGGCCCAACTCTTTTACTCCGGGGTCTTCTTTTGGTCCATAAAAAATTGTCAAAAATTGGCACGTCAATTGGACTCCGTTTGATATTCCTTTTCTGTAAAACTCAAAAACAAGGAAATAATAGAAACTGGCACTGGGCACTAGGTTAATAGGTTAGTCCCAAAAATCATATAAAATAGCATATAAAACATCCAAGGTTGATAATATAATAGCATGAATACTTCATAAATTATAGATACGTTGGAGACGTATCAGCATCCCCAAGCTTAATTCCTGCTCGTCCTCGAGTAGGTAAATGGTAAAAGAAATAATTTATGAAGTGTGAATGCTAGCAAGTGCATAGGTTTCATCAATGATAGTTTCAATCACTTTTTATAACATCATTATATATCATAACAGTAGCTCATCTTCATAAAACTTTTCATGATCAAGTAACAAGCTATTCACATGTTAAAGTATATATCATAAACTTTCTTGAAACTAACAAACTATATTCTCAGTTATCAAACAATTGCAATTCATCTTATTTTCAGGAAGGGTCTATGTCAGAGCTTTGGTTTAGCAAACTCCATATACTCAACTATCATTTAATCTTTCACAATTGCTAACACTCACGTGATATTTATGGGTTCAAAGTTTTAATCAGACACAAAGAAAGATAGGGGCTTATAGATTCGCCTCCCAACCTTTTACCTCAAGGGTAATGTCAACAATAATAGTTCATGATAACTTACATCCAATTGGATATATATATATATATCAGGATCTTTCCAACATGTGCTTGCCAAAGGATAAAATGTAAAAGGGAAAGGTGAAGATCACCATGACTCTTGCATAAGGTAGAAGATAAAAGTAAAAGATAGGCCCTTCGCAGAGGGAAGCAGAGGTTGTCATGCGCTTTTATGGTTGGATGCACAAAATCTTAATGCAAAAGAACGTCACTTTATATTGCCACTTGTGATACAGACCTTTATTATGCAGTCCATCGCTTTTATTTCTTCCACATCACAAGATCGTATAAAGCTTATTTTCTCCACATTAATAGATCATACATATTTAGAGGGCAATTTTTATTGCATGCACCTATGAAAACTTACTTGAAGGATCTTACTCAATCCATAGGTAGGTATGGTAGACTCTCATGCAAAACTGGTTTAAGGAATGTTTGGAAGCACAAGTAGTATCTCTACTTGGTGCAAAGAATTTGGCTAGCATGAGGGGGAAAAGCAAGCTCAACATGTTGGATGATCCAAGACAATATACTTTATTTTGGATATAAGAAAACATAACCCATTACGTTGTCTTCCTTGTCTGACATCAAACTTTTAGAATGTCATATTTTAATGAGTGCTCACAATTACAAAATATGTCCAAGATAGTATATTTATATGTGAAATCTCTCTTCCTTCAATATTCTTTCATGAATTGTTCAAGTGACCAATTCTACGTTTGCTAACTTTCAATAAGTTTACTAACTATACTTATTCTATGTGAAGTCATTACTCCCCATGGTATAAGCATATGAAACATATATAAATTGAGATTTATGATATTCAATTCATTCAACCATTTACTCATAGGATATATGTGAAGCACGTGAGTAATGACAAACTACTCCAAAAAGATATGAGTGAAGGACACTGAGTAGTCAAATAATTAACTAGCCATGGGAGGATTCTTTTTCATTTAAGATTTCAGATCCAATGATTTTATTCAAACAGCAAGTAAAGTTGAAAATACGCTCCAAGCAAAACACATATCATGTGAAGAATAAAAATATAGCTCCGAGTAAGGTATACCGATAGTTTTGAAGACGAAAGAGGGGATGCCTTCCGGGGCATCCCCAAGCTTTGGCGCTTGAGTCTTTCTTGAATATTACCTTGGGGTGCCTTGGGCATCCCCAATCTTAGGGTCTTTCCACTCCTTATTCTCCTCATATCGATATCTCACCCGAAGCTTGAAAACTTCAATCACACCAAACTTAACAGAACTTCGTGAGATAGGTTAGTATGATAAAGAGTAAACCATTCACCTGGTACTGTCAAAGAAAAAGATCATAATTGTTCTCACACAATGCCTACTGTACCATATCATTTCTATAATTTATATTCAGGAATATAAGTCATAGAAACTAGAAAACAAGCAAACTATGCAATGAAAACAGAATCTGTCAGAAACAGAATAGTCTGTAATGATCTGAACACTAACCATACTTCTGCTACTCAAAAAATTATGAAATAAATTGGTGGACGTGAGGAATTTGTCTATTAATCTTCTGCAAAAAGAATCAGCACCAAAGCACTCTTCTGTAAAAAAATGGCAGCTAATCTCGTGAACGCAAAGTTTCTGTTTTTTTACAGCAAGATCACATTAACTTTCACCCAAGTCTTCCCAAAGGTCTTACTTGGCACTTTATTGAAACAAAATCTATAAAACATGATTACTACAGTATCTTAATCATGTAAACACACAAAAGCAGTTAGGGTAAATATTGGGTTGTCTCCTAACAAGCGCTTTTCTTTAATGCCTTTTAGCTAGGCATGATGATTTCAATGATGCTCACATGAAAGATAAGACTTGAACATAAAGAGAGCATCATGAAGAATATGACTAGCACATTTAAACCTAACACACTTCCTATTCGTAGGGATTTTGTGAGCACACAATTTATGGGAGCAAGAATCAACTAGCATAGGAAGGAAAAACAAGTATAACTTCAAAACTTTAAGCACATAGAGAGAAAAACTTGATATTATTGCACTCCTACAAGCATGTATTCCTCCCTCATAATAATTTTCAGTAGCATCATGAATGATTTCAACAATATAACCATCACATAAATCATTCTTTTCATGATCTACAAGCATAGAAATTTTTCTACTATCCACATAAGCAAAATTCTTCTCTTCGTAATAGCGGGATCACTAGTTTCTAGAGTTGACGCTCTTCCAAACCCGCTTTAGATGATAGTATTATTCATACTCCAAAATATATAAGTGAAGTTCATGGAGCTTTCTACAATTAATATAAACTAACCAATGTCCAAGCTCAAAATATATAAGTGAAGCACACGGAGCATTCTATAAAACCATACTCAAAAGATTTAAGTGAAGCACAAAGAGAAATTCTATAAGATCATACTTAAAAGATATAAGTGAAGCACATGAAGCATTCTATAAATCAATGAAGGTCTATCTCATACTAGCATGTTTCATAAAGGAAGAACAAAAAAAAGCAAAAGACACAAATCATGTGAACGAAACAAAAACCGAGGTATACCGATAATTGTTGAAGAAGAGAGATGGGATGCCAACCGGGGCATCCCCAAGCTTAGATGCTTGAGTATCCTTAGAATATTTACTTGGGGTGCCTTGGTCATCCCTAAGCTTTAGCTCTTGCCTCTCTTTATTCTTCTCACATCGGTAACTCCTCGTTCTTCGAACACTTCATCCACAAAAAACTTAACAAAAACTTTGTGAGATCTGTTAGTATAATAAAGCAAATCACTACCTTTAGGTACTGTTGCAAACTCATTCCAATTTCATATTAGAACTATATCTACTGTATTCCAACTTCACCATGGTTCATACCCCCCGATACTACCCATAGATTCATCAAAATAAGCAAACAACACACGGAAAACAGAATCTGTCTAAAACAGGACAGTCTGTAGTAATCTGAAGGTTTAGTAAACTTCTATATCTCCAAAAATTATGAAATAAATTTGAAAATTTTAAAAATTTATACAAAAGTAATTTGCAAAAGGTTTCAGACCCATTTGACTTTCCAGTAAAAAATGTAAAATCACGCGCTACAGCCAAAGTTTCTGTTTTTGTTCTGCACATAGTAAACAAGCAATCCAATCATCCTAAAACCAAAGCTTGGCACATTATTTTCATAATACAATGGATATATATATATAAGGGGATAATTATTTACAGAGAAACTTCCATGAAAAATTCTACATTGTTTCCGTGAGCATGAACACGAGTGCTCAAGGTCGACCCTCACTTCTTCAATGCATAACTTTCCAATCACTTCTCTTTTTGAAAAACTTTTTAGGCATGAGAGGCAAGTAATTTTTTTGTATTTTCATTATTTTATTTTTTTGTATGTTTCACCCACAACTAAACAGAAACAAAAAGGAAAAACAAAATCTACTTAGTGAAGAAAGCAAACAAGCAACCACGAGAATATCAACCCCACGCTATTGCTCCCCGGCAATGGCGCCAGAAAAGAGCTTGATAATCCCCAAGTGCAAGGAATCATCGTAGCAATTTCCAAAGGTGGAAGTGATAAGTATGGAGTGTCGAACCCACAAGGAGCTAAAGGTAAGATCAATATTCTCTCAAGCCCTATCTACCACTGATACGACTCTACGTACACCGAACGTTTGCTTCCAACTAGCAACGAGAAATAAAACTAGGTTGGGGTATGAAGAGGATAACTTTGTATGATATCGGAGAGCTAAAATATAAAAGTAGGTGCTGTTATCATGAAGTTAGAATATATTGCTAAATATTATAAATGGCGAGTGTGGAATAATGGTGGATCGGTGTGCGGAATTGTCCTAGGCAATCGTTAACAAGACCGGTAATCACTATTGCAGTTTCATATGAGGGAGAGGCATAAGCTAACATACTTTCTCTACTTGGATCATATGCACTTATGATTGGAACTCTAGCAAGCATCCGCAACTACTAAAGATCATTAAGGTAAAACCCCACGATAGCATTAAAGCATCAAGTCCTCTTTATCCCATACGCAACAACCCCCTTACTCGGGTTTGTGTTTCAGTCACTCACGCAACCCACTATAAGCAAATCATAAACGTATTGCAACACCCTACAGCGGGAATCCCTCATGCTTGCGCAACACGGAGGGCACTATAGGACAGCACCAAAGTAAAACATAGAACTCATACCAATCTAGATCATCAATCAACCCAAAGACAAAGATATCTACTCAAAACATCATAGGATGGCAACACATCATTGGATCATAATATGTGGCATAAAGCACCATGTTCAAGTAGGGAATACAACGGGGTGCGGGAGAGTGGACCGCGTAAAAGAGATGAGGATGGTGATGATGATGGTGATGTTGATGAAGACGATCACCATGGCGATGATTCGCCCCCCGATGGCACTCTGGTGCCACCGAGAGAGAGGAGGAGAGGTTCTCCCCCTCGTGCTTCCTCCTCCATGGCCTCCCCCTAGATGGGGAGAGGTTCTCCCTCTGGTCCTTGTCCTTCATGGTGATGATGGCCCCTCCGGGATCCTCCTCCATGCCCTCCGATGATGACGGCCCCCTCCGGCATGGTGCCAGAGAGGGCCTAGATTGGTTTTTGATGGCTACGGAGGCTTCTGGCGGCGGAACTCCCGATCTAGGTTAATTTTCTGAGGTTTCTGTATTTATAGGATTTTTTGGCGTCGGTCTCACGTCAAGGATGTGCCCGAGGCGTCCACGAGGCAGGACCACACGCCTGGGGGGGTGGGGTGGGTGGGCGCGCCCCCACCCTCGTGGACGCCCCAGGACTCTCCTGCCCAACTCTTTTACTCCAGGGTCTTCTTTTGGTCCATAAAAAATCATCAAAAACGGGCACATCAATTGGACTCCGTTTGATATTCCCTTTCTGTAAAACTCAAAAACAAGGAAAAACAAAAACTGGCACTGGGCACTAGGTTAATAGAATAGTCCCAAAAATAATATAAAATAGCATATAAATGCATATAAAACATCCAAGGTTGATAATATAATAGCATGAATACTTCATAAATTATAGATACGTTGGAGACGTATCAACCCCCCATATATAAAGGAGGAGGGGAGGAGGCGGCCGGCCTAGGGAGCGCGCCAAAGGGGGGAGTCCAACTAGGACTCACAATCCTAGTTGGACTCACTTTCCTTTTCCGGAGAGGGGAAAGAGGGAAGGGAGAGGAAGAGGAGAAGGAAAGGGGGGCCCCTCCCTAGTCCAATTCGGGCTCCCTATAGGGAGGGGGTGTGACCACCCCTTGTGGGATGCCTCCTCTCTCCCCTATGGCCCATGTCGGCCCAATATTCCCCCGGGGGGTTCTATTAACCTCCCGGTACTCCGAGCAATACCCGAACCTTTTCGAAACCATTCATGTGTCCGAATACCTTTGTCCAATCACTACAAAAAAATACACTTCCATGATGATACGTGTTTGTCACAGTAGGTCACGTTTTCTGTCATGCATGTACATCCATGACAATTTTATGACAGAATCAAGATAGTCATACATGTGCTATCGTAGAAGTGTTCCATGACATTACCAAAATTATCATCACGGAAGTGTCCACTTCCATGGCAATAAATCACGCGTCATAGAAGTGCTTTCGTCAAGGGTGACTGACATGTGGCATCCACCGTAACGGAACACCGTTAAGCTATCGTGTCTGGTTTTGGATCCGATAACCCGTTAATAGCCCAGACCAATGGGGATTTTCCACATGTAAAATACTCATTGGCCGGAGGAAACACATGTTTGCTCACCGTTGGGACAGATGTCATCCACTCATTGGACAGGAGACGCCTATGATACATCGACATGTGGCACGGCCCAACAGAGGCCCATTCCGGTGAAAAGGCCGGCCCAGCTAAAGGCCCACCATGTGTTTTCAGGCACTAGTGGGCTGGCCCGTTAACAACCTGCGATGTTTTGGGCCAAATTGAGGCCTATACCAGATCAGGCCCATTCACAGCCTGCCGTGTTTTGGGCCAAATTACGACCCATATCGGATCAGGCCTGTTAATAGGCCACTGTTCTTTTGGGCCCATTCTAAGATAGGTTTGTATTTCAGCATGTTAAATGCCCGTTTACCAGTTCGGCCCGATAATAGTTTTGGCCTGTTAGCTGCCTGTGGTGCATCTGGGACGTTGTCGGCCCGGTTTAACTTTAGGCCATTTAACGGCCCATGCAGACACTAGGCTATTTCTTGTCCGACGTAACTTTAGGCCTCTTAACAGCCAGTAGTCTTCGTGGATAAATATCAGCCCAACTGGCCTACCGGCCTGTTAATGGCCCGTGTAACAGTTGGGCCTAATTACAGCCCGCATTGAATACGACCTGCTTACAGCCCATCCGATAAATGGCCCGTGACACTTTTAGGCCTATGGCCCGCGTAGATACCGGTCTCCTTAAAGCCCATAATTTTATTGGGCCAAACAGGCCCAAGATATATTTTGGCCTGTTAACTGCTCGTCCTATTTGGGCCAAACATGGGCCTTAGGCAGTTTCGGCCTGTATTGGCCCATGATTTTTTCGCCTCAACGCTAGCCCAATCTAGGTTTTAGCCTGTTAAAAGCCCATTGTATTCTCTGGCCCAGCTGGCTAGAACTTTACATGGCCTGTTAAAGGCGGGAAACAACCATAAGGTTTAGACCTGCTAATGGCCCAAGATGATTATAGGCCCACATTTTGGCCCATATGAGTAACGGGCCACCCTGAAGACCGACAACACTGAGATCCACTGAACCTTCCGGCCTAAATTACAACACACCGACCAAGAATAAACCTAGACTATACAACAAAGAAATTAAAGCATATTACATCCCCTCGGCATCAAAGTTCGCAGCCAGTGATAATAAAGGGCAACCAGACAAAAGATTACATAAACTGGGTAGGTCGCCACCAGTGGAAGTTAACGGACGGACAAAATAATAGACAGAACCGATAGCACTTCAACACAGTTCAAGAAAGGTTAGCCCGACCCAGCAGCTGGAGCGCAAGCAGCTTAGCAACCTGATGAGACTGCGCTTCTTTGGCGCTCATATCCACCAACTTAAGCTGCATAGCATCAATAAACGTCTTGTACTTACGGTTAATCTTGCATAGAGATTGGAGTTCCAGTCGTATTTGAGCGGAAGCACGTATTTCTATTTGAATTTCAGACTGAAAAAGTCGAACAGATTCAGGCGGCGACTTCATCGAGCTTGTGTCAGTAAGTTTGACACTACATCAAGATGTGACTTCGTGGTTGTATCCCTACCCTCAATATGTTTTGCCTTCTCCTCTGGAATATGTGTTAGAGGGGCAAACAGTGGGTTCGTCTTACTATCATTGTGGCAGTTCTTCCTAGCAACAGTGTTGTTACCCTGAAAGAGAAGCAAGTAGGTAGATAACAGATTTTGCACGTATAAGCATCAGCATTGTCAATTCATCTCATTTCTTTGTCAGAAATAAAGAGACACGGTTTAAAATATCATTAACATAATAGGCATTGTTCATAGTTAAGATGGCAGGAAATGGCATTGTGCAGGAACGGCCAGCTTCACCAGACCACTGGATTACAGATCAAGAACACAAGCATAGATGTAGTTCTAAACAACGTATAAGCATGAATGGTGAGTGTACTGTCAATTTATACCATTTCAGATTGGTAAATAAAGAGACACAATTTAAATAACATTAATATAATATGACATTGTTCATAGTTGAGACATAGCAGGATATGAGATTGTGCTGTTGTTGGTAGTCTCATCACACCACTGGATTACAGATCAAGAACACAAGCATACACATAGTTCTAAAGAAGATAACTTGCTATGTTTAGTTTAATTTACATGGTACGAATAAGGAACTAGATTGTACAACTAAAGACTGAAATTGAGAACGACAAACTTATGTTTATGTACTTCTACTTTATAAACTTTGAACAAGCAATTTGATGCAGACGATAAAAATAAACAACATTTGCACTCATAGCTATCCAAACATAAACAACAAATTTTGAAGGCTCGAGGAGAACAAACTTACATTAGTAGTGAAGACATGCGCTATAAAGGCCTTGTCCATATTGATGGGGGGGGGGGCAATTCAAGAAGTTTACCTCACACTCTTCTTCAAGAGTATTGCCTTTATTCTATATTTTGTTAAGAATAAATATAGATGTGAAAATATAGGAACAAATGGCGATTATTTAACTTAAGATGCAGAGTACAAATGTAAATACAGCATACAGGCAGAAGGCACTGGCAAGAGCAATGCGGAGCAAAACTTCTTCAGTAACACTGGTTTTATTCAATATTTTGGCAAGATGTAGATCTGATGTGTAGAAAAATGATGGACAAGGGAAAATAAGCTACAAAAGTGTACATGAAGAACTAGCTGACAAATATAAGGACAACAAATACTTACAAGAACAATGCAGAACTAAATTTCTTCATAGGCATTGGGTTTATTCTACATTAATTTAAGCATTAATATAGATCTGATAATTTGGAGAGAACAGTGGATAAGCAAGCTATAATGCACAATGATGTCACATAATCCACCAGGTATGAATGTAAGGACAGCGATAGGACAATAGGTACTCACAAGAGCAAAGTAGCGACCATCATAGTTGCGATATCCTAGGTTTTGCGGTGCTGGTTCTATCGCCAATATACGTCGGGTGCTATGTGATTTCTCCGGTAGCACCACCTTTTTCAAGGACTTTGCTTGTACTCCTTCAGGTTCTGCAATCACCCTCTTCCTTCTGGATGTTTGAAACACAAGAACAACATTTGAATGAAAAAACATGGTATGATGACAAATGGAATATGTGTTGATAATGGATGGGCATGGCATCTTCACATATATCATGAGTAAACTAAGCAGATGGCGGTGCAACGAAGCAAAATAAATGCAAGAAACCTTATGCAAGATATGTGCAACCAATAAAACCTTGCCAAATTAGAACAGACACCTTATTGGGTGAACAGGATAGGCCATCTGCCTTTGACTCCTTGAGCTCAGAATAGTCATTAGGATCATATTCTAAATACGAATCTATAGGTCGGGAGCATGTGGGTTTCATTGCATCCACAATGAACCTCAATCCCTTGATGCGAAGTTTTTTAACCATTGAACTGTTCCGCAATATTCTTCTAATGTGCGCATTCTTATATTCATTGTGATTACGTACAATATTTGTAAAGCATGAAAACACAAATAGTAGTGAGACTATCTTTGTAATGCAGAGGATATTGTAATATAATAGAGGCTCCCTGTAAACCCTTGTGTGCTATCACTGGATTCTGATGAGAGATCCCATGTGTGATGTAATATGGTGAGTAGATTAATATAATCTGGCACAACTACACACAAAAAAATAGGCTCCCTGTTGGGGCCCCCAGATGTAAGGTTAGTTGGCAGATGATAGGTTCATAATATACTGTATAGAAAGTTTATTGCCAAACCATGATAACGAGAGCGTAGAGCCAGTAGGCAGATCGTAGCGTAGATAATAGGGGTACACCATAACCACCATAAATAAATCGGGAAAGCGGAACTAGCTGGAAAACATAGGGTTTTGCCGCTACTAATATGCAACCTATAGATCACCTACAAGCCAACTCTATTCATCTGAAGGCGCACAGCTGTTACTATCAGTTTAGTCTATCAAAGACCACACGGCTCCCACCATTTCCGAGGTATTATGGCAGACCAACTCGAAGTGTGAAATCATTTAGCAGAACCGTCCCAATAGAGGTGTCAATTGCAGATGTCCCTGTCCCCCTTCCTGACAAGGAACATACTGTGCTTCCCATACAGAATACCGCACGGGCCGCCGGCCGAACCACCGGCCCCCACCACCTGTGTTCCTTCGCCACCCCACCCCCACCCCCTCCCCACCCGCGTTGAGTTTTCTTCATTCGGCAAGGTCCCACCACCGCCCCACAACCACTGTCCCACCCGAGCCCCTTCCTTCGCACCGGTGAACTCCAACGAGCTCTCAAAAATCGACTGACCCAATTTTGAAATTTAGTCTATTGTCATTTAACTAGTGTGGAATACAAAATGGGAAACCATAAGCATTGCGAGTATAGTGTTGAGTGTGCCATGGCGGATCTGAAGGTGCAAACCGGACAAAGGCAACTTCACAACCAATGTTTGTTTTCAACTAACAAGTAAGTGATGGACAAGAAATTAGAGTAAAGCAGTGGCGATCTATTTCCTTTCTACGATAAATAAGTTGAGCAGATATGAAAGAGTACCACCTCTGGTGCGGCGCCATGTATGCATCTGCTGAGAATTTGACGGTGCTGCGGTAGCGATGGTTGTCGGTGGCGTGGAAGCAGATCTAGGAGGGTAGACGGTGGCGGTGGGGTGCGGTGGAAGAGATAGTCGTGGGAGTGGCGCCGACAAGGTGGACGACGGAGGGGATGAAGCGAGAGGACGAGATGCAAGGATCTCGGTCCGAAGCTGTGGATGAGAGAGGTCGATCTCTTGTAATGGCCGACGGCGTCGGGGTATCAGCTCCGGCATGGTGGAGGAGGACGGTGGTGGATGGGGTGGCGGACGGAGGAGGCTAGGGTGGAGAGGGTGTTTTGGCGCCCATGGAGTACGAATGGGGAAATGGAGGGAGAGAGGAAGGGGGGAACCATGTCTTCAGGGCGCGCTTGTCTCAAATGCGAGGAAATTTACAAACTTAGCCCCCGTTTAAAATTTCCTACATCACAACAATATTAGTTGGTTGGGGATAGGACGGTAATCTCGCATACACCAAATATTTGCCGATGAGAGTTTGTTTTTGGCGCCCACCGTGTATGAATCGGGGAGGGAGTCGATTTTGGCCGAGGAGACACTGTGTTTTGGCGCCCACCGTGTATGAATCCGGATGAGAGGCGGTTATGTCATGTTTGAGTGAAATTACAAACCTACCCCTACCAAAACCTATAGAAATTGAGCCGATAGGCTTTGCGTGGCAGGGATAGGCAATAATTTCCATCTTATAGATTTTGGTTTCGGGCAGTTACTGCGACTTTCCCCGCTTCATTCAAATTTTTGCAGAGCAAGAGTGGACATTTACTGTGCCAACTTAATTCGAAACCAGTTTGTATTCTATTTTTGTTCAGCCATGATCCATTTTTGATTGAAATAAAATTCTATATACATCATTTATATATATATACTTTCAAAAGCACAACACATTTTATACATAAATATGGTTTACAAATGGCATGAGCTCAGATTCATAAGGCTGTATCCATCTTAATTTGGATTTTCAAATATTTGAAACCACTTTATGTTGAAATCCAATGTATGCATTCTTCGCTAACTGTCTCCAATTAATGTGTGTTTCATGCGGGTTTTTATTTTTTACTTTTCAAACATGTATAATGTGTTTCACATGCAACATATAGTGTAATCCCATTTAGACATTAATTGCATATAAACCATGCATTGTCTCTAATTAAAGAATCTATGGATCACTAATATTGATAAACTATATAACATTACATGTGTCCCCAAATTCAAATGAATATGCATGGTTGATACACCAATTTGCGTTATGATATTATCGATGTCATGATCTCCAGTTTAAATATTTGAATCCCCTTTAATCCAGATATTCGTCTCATATAGCTATCACTCATGCTTATATAGGAGTATCTCTCTAGACCTATACACGTTCATTGTCTCTCGAGTATCTCTCGTGCTATCTGTATGTCGACAATGATCTTTTATCTTCGTAACACACTAATGGTACTCTCTCCCTCGACCTCCATCACTCTATCTCTCTCTAAGTATATCTCGCTCCCTGCTATGTGTCTCTAACTATGATTCTCCATGTGAAATCTCTTTCTCTCACACAAACACAAACTTTGTCTTCCGGGGTCTCATTTCTCTCTACTATTCCCCTGTGCTCCACTCGCACACACCCTCTCACACATAGATGTCTTTCGCTCCTTAGGTATGAGAAGCTACGACTCTTTCTCTTAAATATCTCTTTCTCACACACAAACACAAACTCTGTCTCCCAGGGTCTCATATCTCTCCACCATTCTCTTGTATGTCGCTCACACACACTCTCTCTCCCTAGAGATATCTTGCGTTCCCTCATATGTCTCTCTAGCTATCACTCTTGTTGTGAACTATCTTTCTCTCTCGCAGACACAAAACTCCGTCTCTCGGGATCTCATTTCTCTCCGATATTTGTTTGTATGTGAGTCACATGCACCCTTTCTCCATATCTCTCACACCCACACACATAACTCAGCCTTCTGATCCACTCAGCTCCTATCTCTAACGCACACTAGATAGCATCTTTATCTTTCTATTTATCTGTATCTCCATCAACCTTCTTTCCAGTTCTCACTAAGGATGGCAATGGGCCGGGTTTGGATCGGGTTGAACAATACCAAATCCATATCCATATCCATGAAGGCAGTCCTAGCCCATCCATGAAAAAAATCCATGGGTGAAAAATTGTGACCATGTCCAAATCCGATGGATATCCATACCCATTGGATATCCATTGGGTCCTCTCAAGACCTATAAATAAGACATAACTCATTGCACAATGTGCACTGTGCATTGGCGTGCTCACTCTCTGCCGTGCAGTCATAGCCCTTGCATTGTCCCACTGCTGCGGCCATGCATCAATGCGTGTGTGGAAAAGCGAAGATGGGCTGGGTTTTCGCGGGCCAGTAGTGGCTGCTGCAGCGATCCACCTTACGTGGGTGTAGTGGCTGGCAGTGGCGGCCTCCTCTAGGGCTATGAGAGGAGTAACTCAAGGAGATGGCACCGATTCTCAACAAGTCATTTAATTAGTGTAGATAATAGGATGAGAAGGTGCGTTGGAGTATGTTACGGTGGGGATTGTGTAATTTCTTTTGGATGTTTTAGATAAAGGATAAAATTATAGTGGAACATGTGACTATGGGGTAGGGGTAGCAGAATATTGCTCGTTAAGTCAGACGATCGGGTCGGGTTTGGATATATCCATGGGTACAAGATTATGTCCATGCCCTATCCACGAGTAATCGGGTCGGGTTTGGACGCTACCCATGGGCGCAAAAGCATATCCAAACCCTATCCATTCAGGTTGGATATCCATGGGTATCCATGTCCTTGGATAAAATTGCCATCCTTAGTTCTCACTCTTGCTTCCTATCATGCACACTATGTATGTTTCTCTCTACATGTAGTCAAGTGCCCTCTTTTTATCTTTCTCTCACACACACATAACTTCACCCTCTGAACCACCCGACGGTCATCCCAACACTCAAACTAGCCGATGTCCCTCTAGCTAGCATTTCCATCTCTGTATCTATCTGTAGTTTCTCTGTCAACATTTCTTTCTCGTACGCACTCTTGCTTCCTATCACACACACTATATATGTCTCTCCATACATGCATTTATAGGTTGATCTCTTTTGCTGTATCACCCCCTCTGCTCGCCATAGATGCATGCTCCAGCCCACTCCACTATCTCTTAAAGACAAAAACACATGCTCAATTGTCGGGCCTTCTTCCCAGCACTCTCACATGCATGCATATTGTCATACCGATTCGTCTCCCCCATGTCGTTGATTGATACATCTCGTATCTATAATTTTTGATCGTTCCATGCTATTATATTATCCATCTAGGATGTTTTATATGCATTTATATGCTATTTTGTATGATTTTTTTGGGACTAACCTATTAACCTAGAGCCTAGTGCAACTTTCTATTTTTCCTTGTTTTTGAGTTTACAGAAAAGGAATACCAAACGGAGTCCAATTGACGTGCCAATTTTTGATGATTTTTTATGGACCAAAAGAAGCCCCCAGAGTAAAATAGTTGGCCAGAAGAGTCCCGAACCATCCACGAGATAGGAGGGCGAGCCCAGGGGGTAGGGCGTGCCCTCCACCCTGGTGGACGACTCGGAGACCCCCCTGACGTGAGTCCGATGCCAAAAATTCCTATAAATACAGAAACCTCTAGAAAATAACCTAGATCGGGAGTTCTGCCGCCGCAAGTCTCTGTAGCCATCGAAAACCAATCTAGACCTATTCCGGCACCCTGCCGGAGGGGGGGGAATCCCTCTCCGGTGGCCATCTTCATCATCCCGGCGCTCTCCATGACGAGGATGGAGTAGTTCACCCTCGTGGCTGAGGGTATGTACCAGTAGCTATGTGTTTGATCTCTCTCTCTCTCTCTCTCTTGTGTTCTTGATTTGGCACGATCTTGATGTATCGCAAGCTTTGCTATTATAGTTGGATCTTATGATGTTTCTCCCCCTCTACTCTCTTGTGATGAATTGAGTTTTCCCTTTGAAGTTACCTTATCGGATTGAGTCTTTAAGGATTTGAGAACACTTGATGTATGTCTTGCATGTGCTTATCTATGGTGACAATGGGATATCACGTGATCCACTTGATGTATGTTTTTGTGATCAACTTGCGAGTTCCGTGACCTCGTGAACTTATGCATAGGGGTTGGCACACATTTTTGTCTTGACTCCCCGGTAGAAACTTTGGGGCACTCTTTGAGGTTCTTTGTGTTGGTTGAATAGATGAATCTGAGATTGTGTGATGCATATTGTATAATCATACCCACGGACACTTGAGGTGACTTTGGAGTATCTAGGTGACATTAGGATTTTGGTTGATTTGTGTCTTAAGGTGTTATTCTAGTACGAACTCTAGGATAGATTGAACGGAAAGAATGGCTTCGTGTTATTTTACTACATACTCTTGAATAGATCGATCAGAAAGAATAACTTTGAGGTGGTTTCGTACCCTACAATAATCTATTCATTTGTTCTCTGCTATTAGTGACTTTGGAGTGACTCTTTGTTGCATGTTGAGGGATAGTTATATGATCCAATTATGTTATTATTGTTGAGAGAACTTGCACTAGTGAAAGTATGAACCCTAGGCCTTGTTTCAACGCATTGCAATACCGTTTTCGCTCACTTTTACCAATTGCTACCTTGCTGTTTTTATATTTTCAGATTACAAAAACCTATATCTACCATCCATATTGCACTTGTATCAGCATCTCTTCGCTGAACTAGTGCACCTATACAATTTACCATTGTATTGGGTGTGTTAGGGACACAAGAGACTCTTTGTTATTTGGTTGCAGGGTTGTTTGTGTGATACCATCTTCATCCTATGCCTCCCACAGATTGATAAACCTTAGGTCATCCACTTGAGGGAAATTTGCTACTGTCCTACAAACCTGTGCACTTGGAGGATCAACAACATCTACAAGAAGAAGGTTGTGTAGTAGACATCAAGCTCTTTTCTGGCGCCGTTGCCAGGGAGGTTAGCACTTGAAGGTATATCTTTAGATCTTGCAATCGAATCTTTTTGTTTCTTGTTTTATCACTAGTTTAGTTTATAAAAGAAAAATATAAAAAATGGAATTGAGGATACCTCATATGCTTCATCTTTTTAATGTCTTTCATGAAAATAGGATTCCGATAATTGTGCCAAAGTGTTAGAAGAAGAATGCATTAGAATGTTTGGCACTAAATATTTGTATGATGAGCATGATTGCAATGTTGTTAGTATGAATTCCTTGGATATATATGATGCTAATGATATGCAAAGCCACAAGCTTGGGGATGCTATGTTTGATGAAGATGATATTTTTTGTCCCCCA
The DNA here is from genome assembly GCF_056163025.1 of Triticum urartu. Lineage (NCBI taxonomy): Eukaryota > Viridiplantae > Streptophyta > Magnoliopsida > Poales > Poaceae > Triticum > Triticum urartu. The sequence goes on along the minus strand of NC_141876.1, from coordinate 481,302,389 downwards.
AGTTTTGATGAGCAAATTGATTATGATGAGAACAAAGGTGCTACTTATGATGATTATTGTGATGACACTTATGCTATAAAAAGTAGTGATGATTATATTTATGAAACTTTTCATCATGATTTTAACTTTCAATTGGATTATGCCTCACATGATAGTTATCTGGTTGAGTTTACTCCCACTATTCCGAATGAGAAGAATTTTGCTTATGTGGAGAGTAATAAAATTTATATGCTTGTGCATCATGAAAATAGTGCTTTATGTGATAGTTATATTGTTGAATTCATTCATGGTGCTACTGAAAATTATTATGAGGGAGGAACATATGCTTGTAGGAATTGCAATGATATCAAGTTTCCTCTCTATGTGCTTAAACTTTTGAAGTTATGCTTGTTTTGCCTTCCTATGCTAGTTGATTATTGTTCCTATAAGTTGTTTGCTCACAAAATCCCTATGCATAGGAAGTGGGTTAGACTTAAATGTGCTAGTCATACTCTTCATGATGCTCTCTTTATGTTTCAATTCTTATCTTTTCTGTGAGCATCATCGAAATCATCATGCCTAGCTAGGGGCATTAAACGTTAGCGCTTGTTGGGAGGCAACCCAATTTTATTCTTGTCCTTTACTTTTTGCTCCTGTTTAGTAATAAATAATTCGTCTAGCCTATGTTTAGATGTGGTTTTCTGTTTTAATTAGTGTTTGTTCCAAGTAGAACCTTTGGGAAGACTTGGGTGAAGTCTTTGCGATCTTGCTGTAAAAAACAGAAACTTTTACGCTCACGAGATTAGCTGCCATTTTTACTGGAGAGTGCGTTTAGGTTGATTCTTTTTGCAGATGATTAATAGACAAATTCCTCAGGTCCACCAATTTATTTCAGAATTTTTTGAGTGACAGAAGTATTCGAATGATACAAATTACTACAGACTATTCTGTTTTTGACAGATTCTGTTTTCGTTGTGTTGTTTACTTATTTTGATGAATTTATGAGTAGCATCGGAGGGTATGAACCATAGAGAAGTTGGAATACAGTAGATATTATATCAATATGAATTTAGAATGATTTCACAACAGTACCTAAGTGGTGATTTATTTTCTTATACTAACGGAGCTTACGAGATTTTCTGTTTAGTCTTGTGTTGTGAAGTTTTCAAGTTTTGGGTAAAGATTCGATGGACTATGGAATAAGGAGTGGCAAGAGCCTAAGATTGGGGATGCACAAGGCACCCCAAGGTAATATTCAAGTACAAACAAGAGCCTATGCTTGGGGATGCCCCGTATGGCATCCCCTCTTTCATCTTCGTTCATGGGTAACTTTACTTGGAGCTATATTTTTATTCACCACATGATATGTGTTTTGCTTGGAGCGTCATTTTATTTTCTTTTGTTTTGCTTGCTGTTTGAATAATATACCAAGATCTGAAATTCTTAAATGTTAGAGAGTCTTCACATAGTTGCATAATTATTCTACTACTCATTGATCTTCACTTATATCTTTTGGAGTAGTTTGTCATTTGCTCTAGTGCTTCACTTATATCTTTTTAGAGCGCGGCAGTGGTTTTATTTTGAAGAAATAGATGAACTCGCATGATTCACTTATATTATTTTGAGAGTCTTTTAGAATAGCATGGTAATTTGCTTTGTTTATGAAATTAGTCCTAATATGATGGGCATCCAAGATGGGTATAATAAAAACTTTCATGTAAAGTGCATTGAATATTATGTGAAGTTTGATAGATTTGAAGATGGTGATATTAGAGTCATGCTGCTTGATTAGTTGTGAATTTGAGAGATACTTGTGTTAAAGTTTGTGATTCCCGTAGCATGCACGTATGGTGAACCGTTATGCGATGAAGTCGGAGCATGGTTTATTTTTTGATTGTCTTCCTTACGAGTGGCGGTCGGGGACGAGCGATGGTCTTTTCCTACCAATCTATCCCCCTAGGAGCATGCGCGTAGTACTTTGTTTCGATAACTAATAGATTTTTGCAATAAGTATGTGAGTTCTTTATGACTAATGTTGAGTCCATGGATTATACTCACTCTCACCCTTCCACCATTGCTAGCCTCTTTAGTACCGCGCAACTTTCGCCGGTACCATAAACCCACCATTTTACCTTCCTCAAAACAGCCACCATACCTACCTATTATGGCATTTCCATAGCCATTCCGAGATCTATTGCCATGCAACTTTCCACCGTTCCGTTTATTATGACACGCTCCATCATTGTCGTATTCCTTTGCATGATCATGTAGTTGACATCGTATTTGTGGCAAAGACACCATTCATAATTTTCCATACATGTCACTCTTGATTCATTGCACATCCCGGTACACCGCCGGAGGCATTCACATAGAGTCATGTTTTGTTCTAAGTATCGAGTTGTAATTCTTGAGTTGTAAAAGTGTGATGGTCATCATTATTAGAACATTGTCCCACGTGAGGAAAGTATGATGGAGACTATGATTCCCCCACAAGTCGGGATGAGACTCCGGACGAAAAATAAAAAAATGTAAAAAAGTGTCCAAAAAAAGAGAAGGCCAAAAAACAAAAAAATGAGAGAAAAAGAGAGAAGGGGCAATGCTACTATCCTTTTACCACACTTGTGCTTCAAAGTAGCACCATGATCTTCATGATAGAGAGTCTCCTATGTTGTCACTTTCATATACTAGTGGGAATCTTTCATTACAGAACTTGGCTTGTATATTCCAATGATGGGCTTCCTAAAAATTCCCTAGGTCTTCATGAGCAAGCGAGTTGGATGCACACCCACCTATTTTATTTTTGAGCTTTCATACACTTATAGCTCTAGTGCATCCGTTGCATGGTAATCCCTACTCACTCACATTTATATCTATTGATGGGCATCTCCATAGCCCGTTGATACGTCTAGTTGATGTGAGATAGTCTTCTCCTTTTTGTCTTCTCCACAACCACCATTCTATTCCACCTATAGTGCTATGTCCATGGCTCATGCTCATGTATTGCGTGAAGATTGAAAAAGTTTGAGAACATCAAAAGTATGAAACAATTGCTTGGCTTGTCATCGGGGTTGTGCATGATTTAAATATTTTGTGTGATGAAGATAGAGCATAGCCAGACTATATGATTTTGTAGGGATAGCTTTCTTTGGCCATGTTATTTTAAGAAGACATGATTACTTTGTTAGTATGCTTGAAGTATTATTATTTTTATGTCAATATTAAACTTTTGTCTTTAATCTTTTGGATCTGAATATTCTTGCCACAATAAAGAGAATTACATGGATAAATATCTTAGGTAGCATTCCACATCAAAAATTCTGTTTTTATCATGTACCTACTCGAGGACGAGCAGGAATTAAGCTTGGGGATGCTTGATACGTGTCCAACGTATCTATAATTATTGATTGTTCCATGCTATTATATTATCCATCTAGGATGTTTTATATGCATTTATATGCTATTTTATATGATTTTTGGGACTAACCTATTAACCTAGAGCCCAGTGTCAGTTTCTGTTTTTTCCTTGTTTTTGAGTTGATTTATATGCTATTCTATATGACTTTGGAGTATCTAGGTGACATTAGGATTTTGGTTGATTTGTGTCTTAAGGTGTTATTCTAGTACGAACTCTAGGATAGATTGAACGGAAAGAATAGCTTCGTGTTATTTTACTACGGACTCTTGAATAGATCGATCAGAAAGAATAACTTTGAGGTGGTTTCGTACCCTACAATAATCTATTCGTTTGTTCTCCGCTATTAGTGACTTTGGAGTGACTCTTTGTTGCATGTTGAGGGATAGTTATATGATCCAATTATGTTATTATTGTTGAGAGAACTTGCACTAGTGAAAGTATGAACCCTAGGCCTTGTTTCAACGCATTGCAATACCGTTTTCGCTCACTTTCGCCACTTGCTACATTGCTGTTTTTATATTTTCAGATTACAAAAACCTATATCTACCATCCATATTGCACTTGTATCAGCATCTCTTCACCGAACTAGTTCACCTATACAATTTAATATTGTATTGCGTGTGTTGGGGACACAAGAGACTCTTTGTTATTTGGTTGCAGGGTTGTTTGAAAGAGACCATTTTCATCCTACGCCTCCCACGGATTGATAAACCTTAGGTCATCCACTTGAGGGAAATTTGCTAATGTCCTACAAACCTCTGCACTTGGAGGCCCAACAACATCTACAAGAAGAAGGTTGTGTAGTAGACATCATTGATCTTATGACTTATGTCTTCTTTCTTTTATCTTGATCATGCGCGCGCACACACACACAGATCCACATATACATGTATACCTTTCACACATGCACGCTCAAGGTCTCTATGTCTCCATACGTAGTTAATTACCCTCAACCCTAACGCCACATCGAATCGTTCTCTTCTTTTGTGCACATAACTTCCGTCTGGATGGGTAAAACACACACTCACACTTAACAATCTCCTTCTAGCTACCCCCCTTTCACTCTTCCCCTATATCCCTGCAACTAATAAGACCATCCCTTCGTTTAATTCCCGCCTACATGCACCATCGATATATAGTAGTCTTCCTCGGTGTCTCTCGAACAAACACGTTCTCTCGATGTCTACTCCTCTCATGCGCACACACCTTCTCTTCCCTCTCTACGAGCCTTTTCTCTCTCTCACCCCATCATTGGTGGCCTCTGCCATACACATCACCTCTCTATGATGAAGCCACGCACACTTAAATTACATCCACCATCGAGGACCCCGCGTCACACACACGGACCCCCCCACACGCACACATGCACCCCCCCACACACACACTAAGACTCCATCTCTCTCTCTCACACACACATGCACCCCCCAGACACACACGCACACACTAAGACTCCATCTCACACACACATGCTCTCGGCGGAGCATTTGTTCCTACCACCCTTCGTCCAACCTTACCCGTATGATAAACAATCACCTTAATTTACTTGTATAACATGGACAAATTCCACTTTACTTTAGTAGTTAGCAAACTTATCATCTCTACTATTATAAAAAAACTGAGTTGGTGATGATGGTGTGCCTGCCATCTTGTAATATAGACCGTCTGATCTATATCTGATGGATAGAAAGCAAACTATGATAATTTTACAAAATATACCCGCACCTCTCTCCACATTCTTATCTCCCACAACCTCATTGCTGAGCAATTAAAAAAGGAAGTCTCTAGAACAATCTATCATGGTGGCCGTTGCCGCCTGCCGGTGCCGTCCATCCCCATGCCTCCGCCCAGTCCGAGCACCAGTCACCACCACGCTCCACTCCTCCTCACCTTATCTCTCATCTTTCATTTTTTTGATGAAATTCTCGAGATACCAGTTTTCTGATAAAATTCTCGAGATATCATTAGTTTTTACACATGGGATTACTCCTGCATGGGTCAATCACAAGAGGTGTTTTGTAAAAAAATGTATATTGATGTTCCGTGCAATGCACGAGAATCTTGCTTGTAATTATATAATGCAAATCACGAGCAGGAAGTGACATTTTTTACACAACCACTTTAACATGGCCACGTAAATCACTAGCTAAAGTGTAATACCATTATACTTATATCCTGATGCAAAAGGTTGAGTACATGTCCGAAGAGTAGAGTCGCACACACGAACTCTGTCTCTCAGAATCTCACACACACACACACCAGTTACGTGACACCCACTTAAGCAGACACGTATGTTACAATTTGTGCACCCGCGGGTACACGTGATGGTGCGCATTTATTTAAGCCGGACGGCGAACCCAAACAATAGCTGCATTCATTCCCCTCCCGCCGCCTCTTCTCTGATCGCCGTCACTCGGTAGCCATGGCCCGGTCGAAGGTAATGACATGGCGCTTTAATCTAGAAATTTTAGTGGTCATGCATGCATCTTTTTGTGCTAGCACTCCTATATAAGGGTTGACCGGTCGCTTCCCACGGACGTGCATGGGCGGTGGAAGAGGAAGGATAAGGGAAGCGGGCTGTGGAGTAACATTTTTTTGTCACAATTTCTTAGGAAACTGAGTGCAATAATTGAGTAGTTTTGCAAACTAGCAGTACTACACCTGAAACGGTTCAAAACCAATACTCCCTTGCCAGCGCGCGCTTCCCGGGTGAAACGGTCAGCGTTGCCCTGGAGCGTCAGTGCTGCATTAATGCCCGGCCAGAGCGGAGGCGACCTCTCACTGGCACTGGCTTTGAAGCAGCGCGATGGCCGAGAGAGTGCTACTTCCCGGTGCACGCGGCTGCTCCGCGTTGAGGCTGGCCATAGTTTGGATGAGTCTCCATTGTGGGGAGCCACACTAACTGTGATGATATGGATCGTTCCATCTATGAAGAACATGTGGGACTGGAACTACGAGACGGACATGTACCCAGGAGTGGACGTACGAACCTGAGTAATGTAGCACAGTAAGTGAAGTAAAAAGGCGCAAATAGTATGAACATGCATGGAATATAGGCATACGTACCACTAAATGTTGTACGTGCAATGCATGGTGATGCTATGGAGTATGTGCCTAAGTACTCTACTACTACTATATTAATTGGAGGCACATATTAGGTTTTATATTTGTTTACGTGTATGCCCTGAGACCTTCCAACTAGACGTGTCTTTCTCTCCGGGTCACACTTTGTATCGTTCATACCACTAGTACTACTACGTGTGGTCTCTGACCCAGAAGTGGAAGAAGTGGAGACGCTCTACCATGTTTTTCATGTCCCACTCCTTTTGTTGATGTGTGGGACATCCAGCACGTGCCGTGTTTGGCACTCCTTCGTCGTAAGAGTTGAAACGCTAGCATTAATCAGAAAAAATATAAATCAGCAGTGCTACTATACCACACGGTTTCCTTGATCCTCGATATCGGAAAGAATACTTCCGTTCGCCAACATGTGGGACATTGACCATCCTAGTTGACTTGCCATGCACACAGAACTCCAAGGGAGAGTAACCCCAGTCGTCGCGCTGTAGTAATAATGACTAATGAGCCATCAATTCACAGGCCCAACCTTTCCCACTGTGAAGTTGCTCGGACGAAGGAACCATCATGACTTCGTTGAATTCCGCTTCTTGAAGAAAACTACTATACCAGCAGTACTGCTAGCTGCAGTAGTTACTCCAACAGAGGCCTCCTTTCGTTCATAGGATAGGAATTTTATAGGAATATGAAAATCACGGGAAGTGAGATGACATGCATCTCAATTCCGATAGAGAAAGAGATGCCATTTGATGCATAGTAAAGGAATTTTTCCATTGAGTCTAGGCTAATGTACTGGTAATTTGCTCTAAAAACTACAGTAGTAAATAGTAGTACTGGTACATGCTCGTACTCAGACACAGACACACACACTAACTACTAGTACTACTACTTCTCACATGCTGGCCATACGCCGCCGTTCTCCTTCCTGCCTTTGTCGGCGACACCCCACCGTGCTTCGATCTCCGCCAACCTCCGCAGCAGCGCGTGCGTCCTCTTCTTTCTTGTGGTGGCGGGCCTCTCTTTTCTTGAGTGCTTTATGACTTCTCCGCTCCCTCTGTGCGGCTTTGGCCGCCTCTTGCTCTACCTCCCATTCAGCCTTGGCAGCTTCAAATTCCGCCCACGTAGGTGTGAGGTCGCGAGCGGTGATGAACTCGGCACGACGGGATGCCATCGCTTCCCTACCATTTTGTGTGCGGTCGTGGGCGGCGAGGAACTCAGCACGCCGGGATGCCATCGCTTCCGTACTGGTTAGTGTGCGGCGCGGTGGCATGAACGACGCTTGGTGAGAGCTCTGGGTGGAGTGACCTGACAACCGTATAGTGCATTGGTTTGTCAAGAGCTCAAGGACAGAACACAAAGGAAATTTGGATTCCCTTTCAATCCTGGTCATTTATTACCAAGGAAAATGCATTGGCGGTCATCCAACTTGTGTTGATAGCTCACTTTGATCATTATATTATATGTGATGCACACATTAGCGCACACCATCCATAGAGGCAAGTAGCATGTACGCGCGCAGACACTCACGCTCACGCTATCAAACCATGCTAATGCATGCACATCGCCCTCTCAATCAAAGTCCTGCTCATGGCCTAATGCAAACGGCGAACCAGTCACCTACGTGCCCTGGCGGTGCCTGACATTACTGTTTAGACGTTTGATGGAGGCCTCCGCGAACGCCGAGCATGTATTCACCTGGCTCAACACCAACGGTCATACTCGAGACTCGGCGCCTTGCTCAGGTATATCATCCATCACAACGACAATATATAAAACAACCTAGCTAGAGAGGGTACTATAGTATGGAGTATGTACTATCGTGAGCGACCGATCATAGTGCCACTGCACACGAGTGTGTGTCTGATCGATTCGTCCATTATTCGTAAGTTATGCATGGTTGTGTGGTGTCTAATGGTGGTCGTCGAAGGCTAGCTGGCGACAAGACCGGTTGCATGGACACCTGGTTGTCGATACATGCCGCATACACTTCAAAGGCTCGTCATCCATGAGTTCACATTTTACCACCACACCAGCGTCTGACCGCCCTGGCCTACTGAAACCCCTTCCATCTCTAGCGTGTGCTTCCCGCTTGAAACGGTCACCGTCTCTCCAGAACATCAATGCCGCATTCACCGGACTTAACTGCATGTGCAGTTGGTGTGTCACTAACATGCGGGCCAGATGCCCGTTGGGCCCACATGTTAGTGACCCAACGCACCTGCAGTTAAGTCACTGAAGCAGCGTCCGCATTCACGCCCGACAAACCTACTCCGGCGCCAGCCGTCCATCCGTCTGCCGTAGCTCATTGCCATTTGCCTGCTATATTAACTTGAGCCCCAGCTCCCAGCCATAGCCAAAGACCCACACTCATTCTCCTCTGGTCCCTTCCTTCTGTCGACACCACTCCAACCATGGCCTCCTGGCGCTCCAAAGCTCTCTTGGACGTACTGTCGCAGGAGCAGATGAAGGACATCGGCGGCTCCGCTCCGGGCGTGCTCCAAAGCTCTCTTGGACGTACTGTCGTAGGAGTAGATGAAGGAGATCGCCGGATCCCCCTTGGCCGCCCTCCGCTGCCACTACCACAAAGCCGGCGCGCGTGTGCGGGCACAACCGACAGCGAGGAAGAGTAGTACACGGCAGGTCGCCGCCGCTCTGGTCCCAGGAAGGCCACCGCTCCTCCACTCAGTCGATGCCAAGCTTGATGGGATAAACATCGGCGGCCGATTAGCCGCTTAACAGCGACGTGGAGGCGGAAATCTTCAGAACCTTGTCCTCCGGAGGAGGAGGTTATCGAGGCGGATGAGGAGGAGGCAAAGGCAATGGCCGACTTTCTCGGGTTCATGGCCGGACCCGGTGGTCGGGCGCCGGCGATAGTTTATATTAGGTTTACAGTAGTTTTTAGTACGGTTTGTGCGAAATATGTAATGAATTTCATCCAGTTTGTAGGAAATTTTTTCGAAATGTAATGAATTTCATTCGGTTAATTTGAAATTTGCTTTGTTTGCATGAATTTCGTCCGGTTAGTTCATATAGTTGTCGAAAGGTATGCGGGCAACATTGGATGGCATCCATTAGTATCCTCAGACAGATGCCGGTGTAAATTTGTGGGCCAGCACTGGAGATTAACAGTGCTCCATTATTTGGCAGGGAACAGTTATCCCTCGATCAAAATCAGATCCGCCATGTTTCGCACTCCTCCCACGTAAGAGTGTAAACTCTTGCTTACATAAAAATGGAGCAAGTGGACGGCACTGTAGCACGTCATATCACTCAAACTAGCCCGCCTAACGCGCGGGAAAGCACCGCCCTCGTCATTTTGTTCTGGATTTCTATTGATCGATTGCACGAAAATCTTTCGCTTTGCAAGTTCAAAAGAAAAGGCGGCACACTTACGATTCGTACGCGTCGCACCCCCGACAGTCCGGCTCGAACGCCGCTCACCAAAAGGGACACGCGTTGTCTTGCAATTTCACTGACATGTGGGACTACAATTGAATAAACCGTCGATAGACGAAATCTAATCGCTCGGCAGGCATCGGCTGAGAAGAGAGAGACGGGGGAGGGAGAAGAGATCGCCCGCCCGCCGCACACGGACTCCAAGAAATATATGGTGATAATGTGAGGTGGGTCATGCGGGAGTCCGGACCGCTTCCAAGCCCTCCCCCCTCAGACGCCAGCTGCCCGCATTCATAACAAGTAGTACTAGTAAAATACTGGCCTATAAGCCCGCTTATGTGGAGGAGAGAGAGGCATTGAGAAAGTCGAGGAGTGGGCTCTCCAAGAGCCCGTCTCTACACGTGCTCCTAGGTGTAAAAAAACTAATTCTAAAAAAGAGAGGCATAAAAAACAATTGTGTCTAAAAAAGAAAGGTAAAAAACATTTGAGAGGAAATAGATAGAGAGAAAGTGAGAAAAAGTTGTAACCTTTATAGCCAACCTTATAGTCAACACTATGGTAGTATTACATGAGGAAGGAGGGAGTGGTGCGCATGCCAAGTTCACTGGGCTGCCGTGTTTCACATTCCTCCGTCGTAACAGTGGAGACAATAGCTTTCATCAAAAATAAACAATGAATACTTGTTGCTCGTCCTCTATATCGGAAAAGAATACTTTCCATTCGCCGACATGTGGGACGTCGACCATCCTGGTCCACCTGCCATGCACAAAATTATCCTGGTCCACCCCGGTCGTAGCGCAGGCCCAACCTTTCCCGGTATAAGTTGGTCGGACGAAGGAACCATCATGACTTCGTTGAATTCCGCTTCTTCAAGAAAACTTATTGTACCCACAATACTGCTACCACACGCAAAGACTGACGGCACTGTACCACGTCATATCACTGAAACCCACTAGGCCAAACTAGCCCGCCTAGGATTTGTACTCCCTCCATTTCAAAGATAGTAGTACAAAGTTGAGTCATCTATTTTGGAATGGAGGGAGTACATCTCTGTACTACTATGATTTTGTGTTGTACGTCTCTGTACTTGTGCTACAATTTTCCTACCCTATGAACCAAATGAGGCCTGAATGTATCTGTGTCGACTATTGTCTGATCGGTCGCTAAGCCTACAATTTTAGGAGCTTGGGCTATTGGCCGATCGACGACAGATAAGTATAAGCATACCACAAGCTCATCAGCCCCAACGTTTCTCTTCAGTGAGTGTTTTGCAAGTACTATAGCCGGCACAGTAGCTAGCCTACTAACACCAAGAATCATCAAACAAGCCCTGCTGATATGATAAACAGTTCGAACTTACATCTAAGCATGCGATATATTACATCAAAAGCTGGTGAGGATACATATGTGTCCATAACTCGGAGAGGGTTCGCATGATTCACTATCAAACAAAAGTAGCAAGTACCACCCACACAAGACAGTGCACTAGCCCTAAGATGGTTTGATAACACACATCATTCTGGTAATTAAACATAGGGCAATGCAAACTACCCTGAAGGATTAGCGCGACCAACTATTTCTTGTCATCGATCTCTCGGGCAATGACCACAGCACGGACATCGGCATGGGAATCGATCTCTGGGGTGATGTCCACAGGGCTGACCGCGACATCAGAATCAATCTCTGGGCGATGTCCACAGGATGGACAGCGGCATCGGAATCGATCTCCGGGGCAATGTCAACAGGACGGACCATGACATCGAAAACGATCTCTGGGGCGTTGTCCATAGGACGGGCCGCGACCACGGTGAGGGAGTCCTGGACTAAGGGGTCCTCGGGCGTCCGGCCTGTTGGACATGGGCCGGACTGAAGGGCTATGAAGATACAAGAACGAAGACTTTCACCCATGTCCGGATGGGACTCTCCTTGGCGTGGATGGCAAGCTTGGCGTTCGGATATGAAGATTCCTTTCTCTATAACCGACTTTGTATAACCCTAGTCTCCTCCGGTGTCTATATAAACTGGAGGTTTTTAGTCCATAGAAACAATCATAATCACATAGGCTAGACTTCTAGGGTTTTAGCCATTACGATCTCGTGGTAGATCAAATCTTGTAACCCCTTACTCATCAATATTAATCAAGTAGGACATAGGGTTTTACCTCCATCAAGAGGGCCCGAACCTGGGTAAACATCGTGTCCCCTATCTCCTGTTGCCATCAACCTTAGACGCACAGTTCGGGACCCCCTACCCAAGATCCGCCGGTTTTGACACCGACATTGGTGTTTTCATTGAGAGTTCCACTGTGACATCGAAGTCAGGGTTTATGGCTCGCCTTGTGATCAAGGATAATATCACCGCCGAAGGAGCTCTGGCCCCGGGCCAAACCCTCCGGCTGGGTGGCTTCATCATGACCGCCCGTGCAGCCGGTGAGCCGATGATGACTTCTCGGGTCATCGAAAATCGCCTCCGAATTGACTCTGAATACAACAAACGGATGGATCCAACGGAATTTTCGTCCTTGAACAAACTCCGAGATCGCATTGCCGCCTTGGGGGTCACTATAGACTACGATCGGATTGAGCTTAAAACCGATCAGAGAGAAATCAAATCTCCACCGATCACCCATCAGATAGCGGTAGTAGAGGAGCAGAACAACAACTCTCCCTCTATACTGAGGACGGACTATGTTCGGATCTCCGAGCTCGAAGAGCCGGATACCTGTCCGCGGAACGGCATGCCTTGCTCTCCGAACCCGGAATCAGACGGTAGACCTGAAAAATCGGTCGATCTCCCGGAGCCCGAACTATCAAGCTCGAAAATTTCTCAAACTCCGGATCCCAAATTGGGTCAGGATTCGGATTTAAATCCACCCACCCACCGAGATATACGCGATCTCACATATCTACGGCAGCAGTCTCAGGAAACAGTCCATCACTTTTGGGCCAGATTCCTCCTTGTCAAGGACAAGATTGAAGATTGCCGCGATGAAGACGCGATCTCAATATTCCGCAGTAATTGTACGGATGAAGGAATGCTCAACGCCATCAACCGCCGTCATGTGTTACACTTCGCGGACTTGGCAACCATAGTACAGAAGTACTGCGCAATGGAAAGCACCTGGAAAACTCAGGCAGCTCGCTGGGAACCACCAGTTTCCACGCAACCCTTCGTCCGGGCAAAAAGGATGCACCCTCATGGGGTGTCCGACACAGCAGTAAAGAAATCTAAACCCATTATAGGGCGTTGAACCGTTCTAGAGGGATGGATCGATAGGCCATGCAAAATACACACAACACCGGATACCATACCTACCCACAGCCTTAGAGCATGTTGGATACTCCGGCAAGTGGCCAAGAGTGGTGAGGATACCTCACCAAGATTACCTCAGAGCAACACCCCCCGGAAGGCGATGACCTCAGGGTATTGATGGTCTTTGAGACTTTCGCTTCAAACAATCGGCGCAAAAGGGCCCTCCGCGACCTCGCCGAAGTCTACCAAATCACAACAATACACCCTTGGAACGACACGGCCATAACCTTCAATGCCAGTGACGAACCAAAATTCCGGCAGCCTGGGCACCAGCTGCCCTGGTTCTCAATCCAATTGTGGATGGCTTTCGGCTCACCAAAGTGCTCATGGATGGCGGCAGCGGACTAAACCTCATCTACAAGGATACCCTCCATAAAATGGAAATAGACAGGAGCCGTATCGAGCAAAGTAGCACGGCCTTCCGAGGAACCATTCCTAGTCGAGAGGCACGATGCGCGGGAAAAATTACACTTGACGTGGTATTCGGCACACCGGAGAACTATCGGTCCAAAGAGATAACCTTCCAAGTGGCCCCTTTCAACAGTGGATACCACACCCTGTTGGGGCGAGATGCATTCACACGCTTCCAAGCCATACCTCATTACGGGTATATGAAGCTCAAGATGCCCGGGCCCAACGGTATTATCACTCTCACTAGTGATCCGGATATAGCCCTCCGCGCCGAAAACAAAACAGCATCCCTGGCCCTCGAGGCACTATCTGAGGCCCTCACAGCTGGGAGTTAACCATGCTACACTCAACGGTGGATAGGGATGACGTAATCCTTGATAAGCGCTCCAAATCCACCTCCTTTAAACCAGCAGACGAAATACTCAAATTTCAAGTCCACCTGACGGACCCAAAGAAGACAGAATCCATCGGGGCACAACTGGACCCAATGGTGGACGCCGCACTACGAGCGTTCCTACGTGAGAACTGGGACATATTCGCCTGGCACCCTTCTGATATGCCAGGAATCCCACGCAGGTTGGCCAAGCACAACCTCAATATATTGAAGGGATATAAGCCGGTCAAGCAAACAGTGCGACGCTTTTCCGAACCCAAACGACAAGCTATGGGGGAGGAGCTAGCCAAGTTAATTGAGGCCGGATTCATCAGAGAAATAAAACATCCGGACTGGCTAGCAAACCTGGTGATGGTGCCAAAGAAGGATAAATCCTGGCGCCTGTGCGTGGATTTCAAAGACCTCAACAAAGCTTGCCCTAAGGATCCCTTCCCCCTCCCCCACATCGATGAAATTATTGATGCCACTTCAGGACACGACTCACTGTGTTTCCTCGATGCATATTCCGGATACCATCAAATTAAAGTGAAGGAATCCGACCAAGACACAAAGACATTCATTACCCCATACGGGCCTTTCTGCTTCAACACTATGCCCTTTGGGCTTAAAAACATCGGCGCCACCTACCAACGCATGATTCAAACATGCCTAGAGAAACAAATCGGCAAGACAGTTGAAGCATATCTGGACGACATCGTCATCAATACTAAGCATGCTGAGTCATTAATAGATGACTTACGCCTCCCATTCGATAATCTCCGGACATATGAAATTAAGCTCAATCCGGAAAAATGTGTTTTCGGCGTTCCCTCCGGAAAACTGCTGGGCTTTATTGTTTCCACTAGAGGAATCGAGGCAAATCCAGCCAAAATCCGAGCTTTATCACAATTGGCTACACAATCAGACCTTAAACAGGTCCAAAAAGTAGTCAGATGCATGGCAGCTTTAAGCCGCTTTATCTCTAGACTTGGAGAAAAAGCATTGCCACTTTATCGACTTCTCCAACGCACCGACCACTTTGAGTGGACGGATGCAGCAATGGCCGGATTGGAAGAAATAAAGGCTCTTTTAGCAAGCAACCCAATCCTAGCTGCGCCAAGCATCGGCGAACCAATGTTATTATATAGCTCTGCAACACACCAGGTGGTGAGCGCAGTACTCGTCGTCGAGCGAGAGGAGGACGGACACAAATTCCCGCTCTAGAAGCCAGTATACTACGTATCCACTATCCTAACTCCATGCAAATCCCGGTACCCTCATTATCAAAAGATAGCATACGCGGTCTTCATGGCATCCCGGAAGCTACGACACTATTTCCAAGAGTGTTCGATCACTGTAGCTTCCGAAGTACCACTGAATGACATAATAAACAACCGCGACGCCACGGGCCGGATTGCCAAGGGGGCCATTGAGCTCCTTCCATTCGACATAACATATAAGCCACGCCGGGCCATCAAATCACAAGTACTGGCGGACTTCGTCACCGAATGGACAAAGGCCGAACTCCCTAAAGAGTATGACACATATTCCAACTAGGCCATGCACTTCGATGGTTCTAAAATGCTGGCGGGCTTAGGGGCGGGCGTTGTCTTAACGTCCCCCACTGGAGACAAAGTTCAGTACGTACTCCAAATATTATACACAGACTCGAATAATGCAGCCGAATACGAGGCCTTATTGCACGGTCTTCGTATGGCTGCCTCCATGGGCATACAACGCCTGGAAGTGCGCGGGGACTCGAACCTCGCAATATCTCAAATAAATGGAGATTTCGATGCCAATCCAAAGATGGCGGCTTACCGTAACGCCATTCTCAAAATGTCGGCTTGGTTCGAGGGGCTCGAGTTTCACCATGTGGCTCGAGAAACTAATCAAGCGGCGGATGTCCTTGCTCGCATCGACGCTAAGCGCGACCCTGTCCCACCTAACATCTTTCTGGAAAGGCTTTTTAAGCCATCCGTGGTGTGGCAATGGGAGAGCGGCAACACCACTCCAGATCCGACCATAACGCCAGATTCCGAACATGCTGATATAATCGGGGGCTCAGCCACCGAAATAACACCGTCGGCCCATCTTATCATTGCAGTCATTTCCTCATGGACCGAACCCTTCTTGGCCTACCTTAATAGGCGGGAGCTCCCAGAGGATCAGAATGAGGCTCGCTGCATTGTTCGGCGTTTGAAAGCCTACAAGGTCCACGAAGGAGATCTCTACAAGAAAAGATCTACCAGAGTACTTCAAAGATGTATCTCCAAGGAAGAGGGGCGGCAGCTCTTGGCTGAAATTCATGCCGGTCTCGGTGGTCACCACGCTGCAGCTCGGGCCCTTGTAAGCAAGGCCTTCCGTACAGGTTTCTATTGGCTGATGGCCGGAGCAGATGCACAGGACCTTGTCCAACATTGCGTCGGATGCCAGCTTTTCGCCAACCAAAGTCATATCACTACTGGGGAAAAGGCTAGCAGCAACGCGGGTTCTAGGTATATCAGTAGCGCGGGGACTGGCGCTACTAATAAGGCGCTACAGCTAACCCGTAGCAGTAGCACGTGCACACCCGCGCTACTGCTATACAAGTGTAGCAGCAGCGGGCTTCATGGAAGCTCGCTACTGCTAATAGCTCTAGCGCACTTTGCCTGGACGCGCTACTGCTACTGTGGCGCTGCTGCTAACTTTTCTCCACTCGCTACTGCTAATTTTAGGAGTTTTTATTTTTTTCTTCATATTTGTTTTGTATTTGAACAGGCTTTATACAAGAATCTTTAGCAGATACAAATGTCATCATGATACACATACAAATGGCTGCGAGACCACAAATGTAATCATAGCATATACATACAAATAGTCTCATCATAATCATCATCCAACACAAAGTGGTATCTCGTTATCATCTCAAAAATAGCGATTCATGCAAGTCTTGAATACTTGCAACTACAATGTCATCCATCTAAACAATGGTATACACGAGAAGAGCTATCACTATGAGTGAGAGCGGAACTATGCAGTACATGAGGCGGCGGTTACGAGTCCTGTCTCGCGCGAGCATGAACCTGCAAGTAACTAGCTTTGGCTTCTTGTCTAGTTTTGAAGCCTTTATGGCTGGTGCCCGAGACCCCTTCACTTGCGCCTGACACTCAGGACAGTCGTTGTACACCCCCGGAACCTTCCCTTCGTACACGACATAGCACCGCCATCTCGCCATCAAGAAACTAGGTACCTGTTAGAGATGCATCTTCATCAAGAGGATGTACAATCATATGCAACAAAATATATTAGAGCAACACGAAAAAGAAAGGGTTAATTAGCAACTAGATGCAACATACAGTACGCAAAGTAATTAACTAGAGGTACGCAGGTCATCATACCCAAACAAACAAAGTAGCGTTACGCAAGTTCGGCAAGGACCGTGGACATCACAAAGTTTCATCGCTACAGAAAGTATACAAGTTCAACTGACACATATCATCATCATCGGCATCATAAATCACTAGAAGTTCCATCCTTCCATATCATCGAGGATGGACCCTAGCTTCTTGAACGGCGTGAGGTCTTGACGTTGCATGCCTATGCGAGTTCGGACGTCAGCTCACGATATAGGGCCGTGGTGGAACATCCCCTTCTCATCGATGACTTCTTTCATGATGATCGTCGCAATGTCCCTTTGGATGTGAAAGAAGTCATCTCTAATTTCATAATCCGCTTCTCCATGAGATTCTAGCCACTTGTGGATATGATCATCATTTATGCTTGTCATGCGAAGCTTTTGGTGATCCGTGCTGAACTCAATCATGAGGTGGAGGATGTAGAATCCATCCTCCTTGCTTGGTTTTGGGACATGGATGCAGCAGAAGTTAGTTTTATGCGCGAAACCCATCTTCTTGTTCCTTTGTTTCCTGATCTGCATGTGGCCACCTCTAATGCTGAAGCCTTGGAGAGCATCATCTAGAATATTCATTGTGTGGGTGTAGTCCTTCTTCTCGTAGTCTCTGGAAGGGTCAAAATACATGGCGTGGGAGACTCACGGGTAAAGAACGATAAGGATGGCGCGCCCGTTGCTGCGGGGAAAAGACGGCTCAAATTATTCTCCATATGAGCGAGAAGGAATGATTGAAATGTACGAAAGGGTTGTCCGGAAATGACTTACTTTGGATGATAAGGCAGGAGAACAATTTCCTGGTCCTTATTATGTACCATGAAGTTTTGGAGGTAGTCCCTAGCAGTTTCACGCTCAAAGTCGCCGAGACTCAAGAAAGACTCGTGCATGTAGTACGGATCCGCCACACGGATTTGCGAGACTTCTTCTCTCTTCATGACGGAGCTCATTTGTAGCACAAAAAGGTGGACAATTGTAAAATCAAGCCGCCTTGTCAGAAACATCGCAAAGATATGGTCAAACCGCACGAAGAACACCTCCGCGGGCCGTGTGTCGACGTAGCACTTCCCCTCAGGCACACGGGCCGCGTATGTCGGATATCCATGATCCTTCGAGGCTAGTAGGATTTTCTCAGTCGACAGCACATGGTCGTGCAGTCTCCTGAGATCCCCTGATAGTGCCTCCAGCGGTTTCTGTCGGCGTTCTAGGAACGGGGGTCCATAGACTTGCCTGCCTGTGACCGACGGCATGGCTTTACTAGCAGGCCTGTACGGCCCATCTTCATCAACAAGGCATTCAAGACCTTTGCAAGGGGCCAAGCCTCGTGAGGCGGACGGCACAAGACCTCCTCAGGAGCGGCCTCACCAGGCTGGCTCATGAGGGGCGGAGATTTCAAGTCCAGGCAAACCTCGCGAGGTTCTAGTGACGTGAGCCATGACGATCGAGACCAGGCAGGCGCGAGGCGGGCGCTAGCGCGCACAGCATCCTTGTTTCTTCTTTGGTGCTAAGGAAGCAGGCGTAGGAGACCAAGAATAGAAGGACGACAAGATAGAGGTCACCATGGAGCCCAAGGCGGCGTCACCATGGAGCCTTTTGCAGGCGAAGACTACTTTTGTCAGGATAAGCTGTACTAGTTGTTCCCTTTCAAATTGGCCATTGTTGGCTCCCTTCCCGCTCAATATTTGGGGAGAGGACCAGGGCCTCTATAAAGAGGACTAGCCACCACCCTTGCTAGAGGAGAGTGAATCGAATCTTCACACGCACAAGTTCTCCAAGCACAAGAACACCGCAACCTCAGGAGGCTGTTCTTCCCTTTGTACTGTTCATCCTCAGCCTGCCAGGACCCCGATTGCAAGTCACATCGATCTAGCCGGTAACACCTCATATCACTTTGCAGCCTCACGCATGGTATTTCCACGGGTGTCGCCTTACCATGGCCCGGGACCGTTTGTGCCTTTTGGCTCACGTATATGATAGTGTCACTAGCATCCATATGACAGAGAACCCGGGCCGACATGGCTAGTCGTGAACCCAAAGCGGCACTAACCTATGGGGACAGGCATACATGAATCACATCGAGCATGTCGGTCAGCAGCGTGTGAATCCGGGCGGTAGCACTGGGCTAACAGGACTCCGGGAACCCAGGCTGTAGCAGGCTAGGCAGGACTCCGGATGTCACCGCGTGACATTTCCCCGAAGGGACAGACACAGGAACGAAGTGAAACACATGCCGGCCAGTCAAGTGTCCTGAGCAGTAGTGCTGGGCTAGCAGGACTCCGGTGAACCGGGCTGTAGCGGACTACTATGGCTCATGGAAGCACTAGACTACATTTCCCCATAAGAGAGGCTCCCAAGGATAAACAACTAGATTGTCGGATCCCACACATACCAAGCATTTCAATCATACACACAATATGCTCGATATGTGTAAATACAACATGGCATCACAACATAACTCTACAACTCAAGTATTTATTCCTTAGGCTCCGAGGAGCTAGATATTACAATCATGGGTCTCATGACCCAACAATCATAGCATACAAATCAAGGCACAAGCGGAAGCTTAACATGTCTGAGTACAGGCATCTACAAATGGAAAAGGCTAAGAAGCCTGACTATCTACCAGATCCTGCCGAGGCACAAGATCGTAGCTGAGGTATCAAGCTAAACGTCAAAGTCCACGCGGAACTACTAGCGAGACTGAAGCCTCTCTGCAAAAACATAAATTAAGCAAACGTGAGTACAATTGTACTCAGCAAGACTTACATCAGAACTAACTACATATGCATCGGTATCAACAAAGGGGGTGGTGGAGTTTAACTGCAGCAAGCCAGCTTTGACTCAGTGGCTAACCTGAACTACAACTGCAAGCAACTCTTTTGGGGTGGCGCACACGAGTCCACATATTCACCATTCAATACACCACTATGGATCCGCTCCCGTCTCCCTACGAGAAGGCCATCCATAGCACTCACACTTGTCTTGCGAGTTTTAAAGTATCCACTTTCACTTGTCTATGAACTATTATAGGCAACCCAGAAGTCCATTACCGTGGACACGGCTATTCGAATAGATGATGTTAACCCTGCAGGGGTGTACTTCTTCACACACGCTCTCACCACTTACCGCCGTTTACACGACATGTACTCGGCAACCTTCAAGCGGAAGCCTAACGAGGGTGTCGGCCACGGCCTACCTAAGCACTCAAGTCTCTAGTCCAGGTTTATCGCCTATCCAGGTTCCATCCGCAAGGAGTCCGGCCGAGGTTTCCACATACGGCCCCGAACGATGTGAACAGGGTTCCCGAGACACCAAACGGGCGCCCGGTACACCGTGCCATGGTGTATCTACCGCATCATAGCCCACCCCTAGGGTCAGCGCTACGCACGGCCGCCAACACATAACCTACAAACACCAGAAACTAGTTGCAACTCCTGGACAGAGTACTAGGGTGATTAAGAAGCCAAGAGGGTCCATTGGTTTCGGGCCCAATGCGTGGTAGTAACTGTTTCATGGATCACAAACACAGAACTCAGTTCCTGAGGACGGTTTCAATGAGACAACCCACCATGTACTCCTACATGGCCTCTTACCGCTACCTTTACCAAAACGTGTTCACACACTTAGCTCACACAGTAGGACATGTTCACACACCTCCGATTCATTCCCGATGAATCAGACCTGACACAACTCTATGCAATAGCAGGCATGACAAACAGGCATGAATGAGTAGGCACATCAGGGCTCAAACAACTCCTACTCATGCTAGTGGGTTTCATCTATTTACTATGGCAATGACAGGTCATGCAGAGGATAAGGGGTTCAACTACCGCAACAGGTAACAGATGAATCGTTGTTGTCCTAATGCAGTAAAAGAGAGCAGGAGCGAGAGAGTGGGCTTGTATCGGAATGAACAAGGGGGTTGTGCCTGCCTGGCACTTCTGAATACAATATAGTTCTTCATCGGTGTCATCGATCACGTCGTCGGAAACATCGTCGTCTGAGAGGGGACGGTTACCGGCAAACAGGGAAGGACACAATCAATGCCATGCAACAATATGATGCATGAATGTGACATGGCAATATGCTGTTGATTGGACTAATGCAACTAGCAACAAGTTAAATGGAGTTGGTTTGAACACTAGGTTCAAATTCAAACTCCATATGTGCTTTATCAAATGCCATTTATTTGTTTTGTCCAAAACAGGGGACAAACATTGCTCAAACATGCATGAAAATGCCATAAACAGATTCCTTGAATTTTTCTGATAATTTTTCATATATAAATTATTTCATTCCGAGTTATAGATTATTTTCTATGATTTTTAGAAGTTTTAGGCATTTTCTGAAATAAATAAATCATTTAGATTTATTTAAAATCCAGAAAAGGTTTTACTGCGTCAGCATGATGTAAGAGTGACGTCATTAGGTCAACTATGGCTGGCCAGGTCAAACCTGACCAGTGGGACCCACTAGTCAGTAGTTAGTTAACTAACTAAAGTTAGTTTGTGTTAAACTAATACTAATCCTAGTTTAGTTAGTGGCCTGGGGCCCACATGTCAGTGAGTCAGGGGAAAGTCAAACCCCGGTCAAGCTGGGTCAAACCCGCCGGACCAGGTTAACGGCTCGTCGCCGGCGACGACAGAGACGGCGGAGGGCTTCGGGAATCGCCCACAGGCGACCAAATCGACCACGGTTTGGTCCTACGTGTAGCTGGGGCTCGCGCGCATCTAGTGGGGCAAGTGGGAGAAGCTGGGGTGGAGCGAGCTCGCCGGAATCGAGCTCGTGGCGGCGGCCGGAGTACGGGTGCACTCGGGAGTGGGGCTACGGTGCCCGTGGGGTGGCGTGCTTGGCTCCTACGGCACCTACGCGGCGGGGTGAGCACGTGGGTGTGCTCGGTTGGAGGTTGCGGCGGCTGTGGCCACGGCGGCGAGAGGCTCGGCGGCGGCGCGGTTCGGTCTCCGGCGAAAAGCACGGCTAGAGGAAGGGTTGGAGAGTGAAAACAAGGGGAAAACGACGGAGGCTCCCAGAGGGGTCGAACGGAGTCAAAGTCGAGGCCGGGGAAGCACGGACGGCGGCGAATCGAAGACGAGGTCGCCGGCGGCCGAAGGTTGAAGAAGAGCTTGAAGGCGACGCTGCAGGGCTTCCGGCGGGGCGCGGCTCGGTGGAGAGGAAGGGGAGGACGCGGCGGTGCTTCTGGGCTGCTCGAGGGAACGAGGGGGAGGCGATGGCCGTAGTGGTGCTCGTCGTCAGCGGCGGGCACGTTCGGTCCGAGGTGCGGAGGCGAGGGAGAGAGCAGGGGGGAGTGAGAGAGGTCGGGCGGATCGGGACGACGCCGGGGCGTTCACCCACGCGTCCAGAGGCTCGGCGGCAAGCAGGAGGAGGCGTGGCGCCTCGCGCGCGTGCGTGCGCTGTCCCGCCTCTGCCTACTGGCAGAGGTTAGGGATGACTGGCACCAGGCCAGGTGGGCTGGGCCAGCACAGGTGAGTCCCAAGTGGCGCCAGGTTTGTTTCCTTCTCTGTCTCTTTTATTTAGTTTATGTTTTCTATTTTTCTGTAATTGTTTTGACTTAATTAAAATGCCAAGGCATTTTCAAAAACCCTGAAAATAATTGTGGGCTCTGTATGGAATATTTCCAACAGCCCGCACTTAAGTTCAGAATTATTTGGACATTTAAGATATTATATAGCATTTAATTGTCCAAATTTAAATACGTATGAATTAACTCCAAAATCCGGAAATGTCCTAGAAATGTGTGCATCATTTTTGGAAGAAGTTTTCACCCATTCCAAAATTGATGAACTTTTCTAAAAGCCATTTTGGGTAGATGGAAAAGATTTAATTTGACCCTAGTTGTATTTCACTTGCTGCTAGGGTTTATCAGTCCCCATTTCAAAATTAATAGATGTTGAAAATGATGGATGGATGCAATGCCACTAATTACAAGAAGATTTCTAGGGATGTGACAACTCATCCCCACTAAATAAGAATCTCGTCCCGAGATTCAAGAAGTGAAGTAAGAAGACAGAGGGGTCACAAAACTATCACAGTCTTCACGATCCAGATGTCTTTCTCGAGGATGTTGATTCATTGCATCACCTTGATCTCGACGTCTTGCTTTGAGAACTACATCCAACATGACAACGAGTGGAAAGGGAGAATTTAAGAAGAATCGACCTTCCTGAGGTTCGAGCAACTTAGGATCATCTTAATGATCACAAGATCAACTCATGGAATGAGACATAGTAACATCTCTTGAGCTGAGACATGAAACACAGATCAGGAGTGATGGAAAAGAGGTAGATGACAAGGTTCTACTGGGTAGGCAAAAATTCCACACTGAAAAGGATGGTGCATGAATTTCGAAGTAGCAAGGAGATATTTGCCATGATTTCGTAACGTGATACCTCGGGGAAGGTGACTCGTAGAATTATTCCCTTAAGTGGCAAAAAGAATTACTTTTGATTCGGAGATCATTGAAACTCTTTATACCAGCCTAAGGCAATCACAACAATCGTTTGAAGAAGTTCGAAGAATGGCATATTCCGACTAGAATGGATGATGTGGACTATCTTGTTGAAGACAACGCAATGGATGATTTTTGCTTATCATCGGAAATGGATGGGACCCATGGTAAGACCAGTTTTGAAGATGATCCTGAACAACAACTACTGAGGTGCAGGCTGGGAACAAAATGCAAATGTTGGGAATGATTTTGGTAACTGGGGAAGAGCTCAACAGCCAAGAGTGAGTCCACTGTTTGAAAAGGTTATAACATAACCGAGGAAACTGGAAGCAAATCCCAGTTAACGCCAACGGTAAAACCTGGTGCTTGCGCGTGCTCTCAAGAACTTGAGCATCTCCATATTCATCAAGGTTTTACCAATATCTGTGTCAAGGATCCTGGCAACACAACATACCACCATGATGAATGGTGATGGATGATGCAGATGCAAAGGAAGATAACACTTTCTCAGATTTCACCTTAGCGAGGCCAAGGAAACAAAATCTGGATGATCGACCGAGAGACATTTAGCACTCCGCTTCTAATGTTCTCCTTGATGTGCTAGGATAACCCATTTATTGATATGGTTTGGTATCTAGGACATCAAGTAAAAGGTCGGACTTCGGGAGCACAAGAATCCGTAAGGATTAACTACAGAGGTAAATCCTATGAAATCCTCACGGAAAGGTGGCCAACTTTCTTCAATCAAGATACTACAATAATAGGTCTTCCGGCTGGATGTGTTGGCCACGACATCCACTTTACCGGTTATCAAGGGACCAATATTATAGTTCTTGGAAAATGCTCCAACCATCATATCTACCTGAGATTCAGATCTGGTTGGTGTCAGGATGTTCCAGACTCATCGAGTCTAGAAAGGAGAATGAAAGTTTGCAACACAAATCAACGAGACGATGTTGCGAGATTCTCGGGGAATGAACTGCGATAGCAAGCTCCAAAACATGAGCTGGTTCTGCTACAACATGTGAACACGTTGTCCTAGACAAGTATGACCACACAATAGTCTTATAATAAAACACTACCGAGTTCTGGTGCAGAACCATCATTGAGGATATCGAAATCTTATGCATGACCTAGGATAGCACAACAACTCCTTTTCCTAGAACAGGTCAATCAGTGGCTTAGTGTGCTATGGAATTCGTATGGAATGAAGATGATCAGTCTATCAGACCATGGAATACTTCGCACGTGCATGACTGGCTTGGGATGATTCCAGAGGAAGCAAAACTGACTTTCTTGAACTCACGGCGGCAACTTGCACCAAATGCACGTGAATCAGAGGAAGTCACTTCTTTCATCCAACATATGCTTCATGAGCTAGCATGAAGAGATGATTTCAAAAGTTTCCAACACTCGCTTAATGTTCGACAAAATCATGGAGAGGACATGGATGTTGTCGATGGGCTCAACAACAATTCATCTAGGTTTCCATATAAATGGAAATCCATAATTAAGTGAACACGGTGATAGCATTGGTCAGACCCAAAGAATATAATGATGTATGCTCGAGGAATCAACCACGAGTAGGACAACATTACGAATATCGTTGGTTCTGATTTGATTTGACGATAGCCCACACTTAAATCAAAGTTTGGGTAAGACAATAGCACCGACAATTGATCACGAGGATCAATTGATGAAGATATCATCTTTCTCCAACACACACGCACACACACGCAAGATATCCCTTTGGAATGAACTGAGTCGGACAAGCTTTTATCTTTCAACTCTCCAAGTTATTGTGCAGCTTAACCAACTAGCTCAGGGTATCCAACACAGATTCTTGGAGAAGGGGTGGTTTACAAGAAACCAACTTGATCACGAGCTCAACATAACAGTCAGGGGGCAACCTGGTGATACTTCCGAGGAAATATTCAGAAAATCATGAACCACCGATATGTTCCTAAGCTCGGGAACAATCTTGCTTTTCAGAGCAAGACGATATGATCAAGAGAGCGAGGGACTGACCCAATCCTAACTCATTGATCGAAGAGTGCACCAGGAAAAGTGGACTAGGTAGCACGATCAATCTTAGGATGATGATTCAATAACCAACACGCTAAGAAAGAAATTATTGTCCATTAGCTACCTAGCAACTAGTTGCTAGGAGTATTGATTTCACACATCATGGTTCACTTGCCGGCATTCTGGTTGCGACAACACGGGACCGAGGAATGAAAAATGATGGTAATAAGTATCACTGCGTCAAGAATTCATGAGAGAGGGTGCAATTCTCATGACAATCCTGACATAAAGGGGGTAATACTCCAGGGTAGAACAGAGCAAAAGCTGGATTGGCATTTGATCTGCAGAACACAACTACTTTGACCCAATCCTGGATATGGATGAGGTACTGGAGTTTGCTTCTCCTAGTCATTCCGGAATAGAATGGCTTGACGGATCACATGAACAATAGGCATTGATAACACGGATGCACAATTACTCCTGACTATCAATTGATAGACGAAGATCAGCAAACAACTAAAGAGGGAAAACTCAAGGAACATATAACTTTCTGAGTTGTGGATGCATAGATTAGCATGTCGAACGAGTTCAACATATTTCTTCCGGATAACCCATGCAGAAGAAGAAGGACTGGCAGATTCACAATTTGAATGGAGAACTCGTCAAGAGCACCCTGGTTGTGATCTTTTGATTCAAATGAATTTTTGCCAAGGATGGTTCATGGTGTTTGGAAGAATGATATACCACGGACCTCGAGGACTATCGCAAAGGTTACTAATATCTTAAGGGAACTAGCAAATACTAACGACATGAAGTAGGGTGAATCTCGGGTTCAAAAACCCAGGAATAGAATATCTACTACTAAATGGCAACACGGGATGCTTTCAAGAATGGTGGCCAGAATCATCACACTGGGGATGCAAAGCATTGCTAGATTACCAGGTGATACTCTAGACACCTAGGGTCATAATAATAGCTCCAACATAAATGCCGAGGCAGCGGAGTACCTCAATAGACGGATTAGTGTGCTTAAACTGGCCCAAAAGGACATCGGGAACTGGGAGGAAGGATTTGCAAGTGCATTAGATTGTTTAGAAACCTGAGATGACTCGGACAGCATAACGGCTGTAAATGCTCAAAATGATTTGAGACATCCTGCAAAAATGGTGGCATAACCACTCAACATCACAATATCAAGGTTCTGAGACCAATTATGAACATATGGAAGTAGTAGGAACTGAACTGAGGCTTGAAACTATCAATTCTATAAGTCTATGGATTAGTAACACGTCATCCTGATAGATAGATGACAAGGCCTAGTTCTTAATCCCCGTAGAAAAGAAGAGGTTGACTCAGATTAGAAGGCCATAGGGTAAAGGAGTAAAAAGAGCCTTACGTTCCCTTCCACAATCAATTCCCTTACATAACTAAAGCATTTCTAGACACGACTTCGACCAGCTTGGCTTGGTAATCCTACAGGCAGTCAGGCTCTGATACCAAAGCTGCCAGGACCCCGATTCCAAGTCACATCGATCTAGCTGGTAACACCTCATATCACTTTGCGGCCTCACGCATGGTATTTCCACGGGTGTCGCCTTACCATGGCCCGGTACCGTTTGTGCCTTTTGGCTCACGTATATGATAGTGTCGCTAGCATCCATATGACAGAGAACCGGGGCCAACATGGCTAGTCGTGAACCCAAAGCGGCACTAACCTATGGGGACAGGCATACATGAATCACATCGAGCAAGTCGGTCAGCAGCGTGTGAATCCGGGCGGTAGCACTGGGCTAACAGGACTCCGGGAACCCGGGCTGTAGCAGGCTAGGCAGGACTCAGGATGTCACCGCGTGACATTTCCCCGAAGGGACAGACACAGGAACGAAGTGAAACACATGCCGGCCAGTCAAGTGTCCTGAGCAGTAGTGCTGGGCTAGCAGGACTCCGGTGAACCGGGCTGTAGCGGACTACTATGGCTCATGGAAGCACTAGACTACATTTCCCCATAAGAGAGGCTCCCAAGGATAAACAACTAGATTGTCGGATCCCACACATACCAAGCATTTCAATCATACACACAATATGCTCGATATGTGTAAATACAACATGGCATCACAACATAACTCTACAACTCAAGTATTTATTCCTTAGGCTCCGAGTAGCTAGATATTACAATCATGGGTCTCATGACCCAACAATCATAGCATACAAATCAAGGCACAAGCGGAAGCTTAACATGTCTGAGTACAGGCATCTACAAATGGAAAAGGCTAAGAAGCCTGACTATCTACCAGATCCTGCCGAGGCACAAGATCGTAGCTGAGGTATCAAGATAAACGTCAAAGTCCACGCGGAACTACTAGCGAGACTGAAGCCTCTCTGCAAAAACATAAATTAAGCAAACGTGAGTACAATTGTACTCAGCAAGACTTACATCAGAACTAACTACATATGCATCGGTATCAACAAAGGGGGTGGTGGAGTTTAACTGCAGCAAGCCAGCTTTGACTCAGTGGCTAACCTGAACTACGACTGCAAGCAACTCTTTTGGGGTGGCGCACACGAGTCCACATATTCACCATTCAATACACCACTATGGATCCGCTCCCGTCTCCCTACGAGAAGGCCATCCATAGCACTCACACTTGTCTTGCGAGTTTTAAAGTATCCACTTTCACTTGTCTATGAACTGTTATAGGCAACCCAGAAGTCCATTACCGCGGACACGGCTATTCGAATAGATGATGTTAACCCTGCAGGGGTGTACTTCTTCACACACGCTCTCACCACTTACCGCCGTTTGCACGACATGTACTCGGCAACCTTCAAGCGGAAGCCCAACGAGGGTGTCGGCCACGGCCTACCTAAACACTCAAGTCTCTAGTCCAGGTTTATCGCCTATCCAGGTTCCATCCGCAGGGAGTCCGGCGAGGTTTCCACATACGGCCCCGAACGATGTGAACAGGGTTCCCGAGACACCAAACGAGCGCCCGGTACACTGTGCCACGATGTATCTACCGCATCATAGCCCACCCCTAGGGTCAGCGCTACGCACGGCCGCCAACACATAACCTACAAACACCAGAAACTAGTTGCAACTCCTGGACAGAGTACTAGGGTGATTAAGAAGCCGAGAGGGTCCATTGGTTTCGGGCCCAATGCGTGGTAGTAACTGTTTCATGGATCACAAACACAAAACTCAGTTCCTGAGGACGGTTTCAATGAGACAACCCACCATGTACTCCTACATGGCCTCTTACCGCTACCTTTACCAAAACGTGTTCACACACTTAGCTCACATAGTAGGACATGTTCACACACCTCCGATTCATTCCCGATGAATCAGACCTGACACAACTCTATGCAATAGCAGGCATGACAAACAAGCATGAATGAGTAGGCACATCAGGGCTCAAACAACTCCTACTCATGCTAGTGGGTTTCATCTATTTACTATGGCAATGACAGGTCATGCAGAGGATAAGGGGTTCAACTACCGCAACAGGTAACAGATGAATTGTTGTTGTCCTAATGCAGTAAAAGAGAGCAGGAGCGAGAGAGTGGGCTTGTATCGGAATGAACAAGGGGGTTGTGCCTGCCTAGCACTTCTGAAGACAATATAGTTCTTCATCGGTGTCATCGATCACGTCGTCAGAAACATCGTCGTCTGAGAGGGGACGGTTACCGGCAAATAGGGAAGGACACAATCAATGCCATCCAACAATATGATGCATGAATGTGACATGGCAATATGCTGTTGATTGGCCTAATGCAACTAGCAACAAGTTAAATGGAGTTGGTTTGAACACTAGGTTCAAATTCAAACTCCATATGTGCTTTATTAAATGCCATTTATTTGTTTTGTCCAAAACAGGGGACAAACATTGCTCAAACATGCATGAAAATGCCATAAACAGATTTCTCTCTTTCTTTTATTTAGTTTATGTTTTCTATTTTTCTGTAATTGTTTTGACTTAATTAAAATGCCAAGGCATTTTCAAAAACCCTGAAAATAATTGTGGGCTCTGTATGGAATATTTCCAACAGCCCGCACTTAAGTTCAGAATTATTTGGACATTTAAGATATTATATAGCATTTAATTGTCCAAATTCAAATACGTATGAATTAACTCCAAAATCCGGAAATGTCCTAGAAATGTGTGCATCATTTTTGGAAGAAGTTTTCACCCATTCCAAAATTGATGAACTTTTCTAAAAGCCATTTTGGGTAGATGGAAAAGATTTAATTTGACCCTAGTTGTATTTCATTTGCTGCTAGGGTTTATCAGTCCCCATTTCAAAATTAATAGATGTTGAAAATGATGCATGGATGCAATGCCACTAATTACAAGAAGATTTCTAGGGTTGTGACACAGCCCGAGAGGCAATCCACCACCACCACACTGGAGTAGGGTATTACACCACAACGGTGGCCCGAACCAGTATAAATCTTGTGTCCTTTGTGTTGCGAGTTCGTGGAGTTAGCTTGCAAGATCTTAGCCGAGTTAGGATGTGGATCGGTAGGGGGAAATCTTCGCGCGCACCCTAGTGTTCGAACCTTAAGGGTTTTGCCAGAACCCGTGATCCTACATTTGGCGCGCCAGGTAGGGTTGCGCCGAAGCTTCCCTTCCGTCTCTTCGCGTCACGTCGCTTCATCGTCTCCAAGGCGGACGCACGTCGGGCCCGCGCTGAGCGCCGGGCTGCCCTTGCCACCCACGTCGCTCAGACGGCCCCTATCGGCGGGCCACCCCGTCGCTCTCTGTCGCCTGCCGCCAACGCCGCCACCGGCCCGACGGGGAACGAGCAGCAAGCATCCTCGCTGCACCCCTTGGTGTGACCGGACGGCCGCACCGCCACTCCCTCACTGACTCCCGATGGTTCATCGTCTCACGCTCGTCGCGTTCCCATAGACGCATGGGCCGCGCTCCTCATGCTGCACGAGCTCCTGCGCTACCGCCCAGTCGACGACCTCTACGAGGATTGGCTTGACCGCATCGCCGAGCTTGTCCGCGCCGCAGGGGGCTCCCCTACGCCGTCCCACTCTCTGCCTCGACCTCCGCCAGCCACGGGCGATGCAGCTCATGAAGCACCTCCACCACCTCTGCACCAAGACGACGCCATAGGGCCAAGGCACATGGCTCCACGACGCGACCCACTGCGTCCGGCGCCCACGCGTGAAGAAAGAAGTTGTCAAGAAGTCCCTCGACCGCAAGAGAACGCTCCGCCACTCCTCGCACCGCCACGCCAGGATCGTTTGCTGCGGCAAGGCCCCGCGCCGCTTGCCATAGCGGCGCGCAGGCGCCAAGACCAAGTTCCACCTCCAAGGCGGGCCCCGGTGACCACGGCCGGCTGCCGCACCTTCACCCCCGAGCTGCGTAGCGTCGCCTGGCTAGGCAAGTTCAAGCCAGATCTGCCTCCTCGCTACGATGACACCCCTGACCCCATGGAGTTCCTGCAGCTCTACGAGCTGAGCATCGAGGCGGCCAACGGCGACGATAAAGTCATGGCGAACTGGTTTCCCATGGCCCTCAAGGGTAGCGCCCGCTCCTGGCTCGTGAACCTGCCTCCAGGCTCGATTTCCTCCTGGGACGAGATGCGCAACCACTTCATCGCCAACTTCCAGGGCACTCGCGACCGCCCCCCGGTCGCGGGTGACCTGCGCCGCATCAAGCAACAACCAGGAGAGACCCTGTAGAAGTACATCCAGCGCTTCAACAGCGCGCGAATCAAGATCCCCAAGGTGACTGACAAGGCCATCATCTCAGCGTTCTCCGATGGCGTCCCCGACGTCAAGATGAAGGAGGAGCTCGCCATCCATGAGGAGCTGTGCACGACCTTGGAGCTGTTCAACATCGCGACCAAGTGTGCAAGAGCTGAGGAGGGGCGCCTCTCCCTCCTCGAACTCCATGCTGTGGACACGGAGGAGAAGAAAGCCAAGGCCAAGGACGTGAAGCGCAATGGAGTGGCCATGCTTGCGGCGGAGCCAGACACCAAGCGCGGCTGAGATCTTCCCGAGTCATCCAAGAGCAGCAGACCGTTCTGCGCCTTCCATAACCTGCATACCCATAACACCAGCGACTGTCAAGAGCTCAGAGCCATTCGAGAAGGAAGCTTCGGTTGACGCCCCGAGCGCAGCGACTGGGGCTACAGCCGAGGAGGAGGACATGGTGGCGGACGCTGGGACGACCGTGGCCCGCGCCAGGAGTGGCACGACCGGCCTCGTGAGGACCGCTGGCAGGATCAGCCTCGCAAGGGCGCCTGGAGGGACCAACCTCGTGAGGATCGTCCTCAAGGCAACACTGGCCTTCCAACACTGCCGCCACCGCCCAGAAGGAATGACGACCACCATTAAGACGAGGGGACTGGGGGCTTCCAGGAGCCGCGCGCTATCACTTGCATCTTGGGCGGAGCTCAAGCCCCAGCCTCACAGCATATCTTCAAACAGTTTGCTCGCAAAGTGAATGCAGTCCTCCCCAAGCTCGAGGGCACATGCTCGCTCAAATGGTCCAGGTGCCCCATCACGTTCAGTTCGGCAGATTAGCTCAAGTGCGCAGCTACTGCAGGCATCCTCCCAATGCTTTGTTCACCAGTCATCAGCAACGTGCAAGTTACCAAGACCCTCATCGACGGTGGCGCTGGGCTCAATGTCCTGTCCATCGACACGTTCGACAACCTCCAAGTGCCATATGACCAGCTTCAGCCTACCAAGCCTTTCTCATGAGTGACCGAAGGCTCTACTACCCCATTCGGGCAGGTCCGCCTCCCCGTTACCTTCAGAGAACGCAACAACTACCGCACCGAACTCATCGACTTCAACGTCGCCTACATCCGCCTACCATACAACGCCATCCTCGGGTATCCAGTCCTGGCCAAGTTCATGGCGGTGACCCATCACGGCTACAATGTCCTCAAGATGCCGGGAAGCGGCAGAATCATCACAGCCCCGTGCGAGGAAAGAGACGCGGTGTGCTCCCTCGAGCGTGCCTTCCAAGCTGCAGCAATCGACGACCCCGATAGCCAGGGCGAGCACCCTCCTGAGGCCACCTCCAAGAAGAAGAAGTAGTTGCGCCATGCGGGGCCTCAGGCAAGCGGCGCCTCATCAGGATCGGCGCAAGCACCTGGGGCGCCTCCCTCCATCACATAGGAAAGCGCGCCCAGCGCCCCTCTCGGGCAGGGTTCGGGGGCTCTCTTCTGGAGGGCCTCAGACTTTGCCAACATCACGAAGGAGGCGCTTTGGCAGCACTTGGAGGCGTGCTTCGCGGCACGTTTCCCTCAGGAGAACACATGGCAAGGAGTGCCCACCGTTCAGGAGTTCATCACCAAGACCACTCAGGAACTGCAAGACGCAAGGGCCATGTGCGGCGGCCGCTGCTCACCAGGCGCAACTCCCCATCCAGGCGAGGATGCCGAGCTGCGCGACTGCATCGATGTCCCAGGTCTCAACCGGGCCGCCTCTCAGGAGCTTTTCTGGCCTTCACGCGTGGGATGTTGCGAGGGCCCACCTCACAACTACGTTCGCATGCCTTTTGGCCTCTCGAGCGTGGCGACCGCCTATCAGCGCAACCTGCGGAGCATCCTGGCGGTTCAGGAGGCCAGGCACCACGCCGTGCTGACGGAGATGAAGACGGTTCTCAAGGAACCCCCTGGACCACCAGAGCCTCCCGAGGCTCAAGGCCCCAGTGGCTCATGAGGAGTAGCCCCTTCGCCGCATACCTTCGTCTGCCCCAACTCTCCTTCATCAACAGAACCAGGTGACATTTTCCAAGTTCATTCAGCTGGGAGCGCCCCCAGGGCTGCATCATTCCCAGGCCGCGTGGGTCCGTCCCTGTGGCATGTATCTTTCCTTTTTTATGTCTTTAGCTTACCTTGTTGGGGGCGTCCCTCGGGCTGCATCATCCCCAAGCCGCTCAGGCCTAACCCAGTGGCATGCATCTTCCCTGCATTTACCCGAGCTAGGTTGCCTTTCATGCTTAATCTATCTATGACTATCACCGGCTTGATTGTCGCCCAACGCGGGAGGCGTGCGCCGGTCATCTTTCTTCAGGACCCTTTGTGTGAGTAAGTTAAGCACGGCGTCTGTGCGCGGGCCTGTCCCTGCAGCGTCGATAAATCCAGCGGCTGAGCACTGTCTGGCGGGCCGGCCCCGTTCACGTCACCTCCTAGGGCCGTTGGTGCTTATCTTTCTCATGCGGTAACCTCAGGATATTCGTTCGATGAAGGTTGCCTGACCACCTTGCAGGACCAACACAACGAACAAGAACTAAGACCAAGCGCAACCCGCCTTGAGGTAGGGCCTCGTGAGTCCCGCGCTGGCTCACGAGTGCCCAGATACACCTCGTCCAGCCCTGCCGTGCAAGCCACGTGTCAAGGCGGGGCTGTACACGCCCCGGGGGCTCTCCGCAGTAGGGAGTCCCCCACCCACGCACCAGTGGAAGCACCATGCCCCGCGCGGGCCGTCGACACTGCCGAGGAGCGGCTATTCCCATACACAAGCAGAAGCACTACGCTCCGCGCTGGTGATAAACAATCGAGGGCGGCCTCACGGCCATACCAACCTTAGGGAGCCCTAGAGCTCAGTGTCCGGCCTCACCGCAACGCCTACCCTCGAGAGAGCCGTGCGAGGGGGCTGGGCACGGGGGCTGCGCTCGGGTCACGCCCAAGCGTACGCCACCGAACCAGGTCCCTCGGACCCGGTCGTCGCACGCCTCTCCCGAGCCGAGCCTCGCGGCAAAGCTATGGAGAATATTTGCACGTCAAGGGGGACCCTTGAGCATCGCGACTCAGGAGCCTAACTGGTCATGTAGCCCCTCACTCCTTGGTCCGTCCTGGTTTCCGGTCGGCCCAACGGCGGTTGAGGTATGCGCGGGGCCGGGCTCTGCCGACGTAGAACAATAACCTATCCTCGCGTATCCTTCCCATACGTTGTTTGCGCGTCAAGGGGGACTCCTGAGCATCACGACTCAGGAGACTAACTGGCCACGTAGCCCCTCACTCCTTGGTCCGTCCTGGTTTCCGGTCGGCCCAACAGCGATTGAGGTATGCGCGGGGCCGGGCTCTGCCGACGCAGAACACAAAGCAAATAGGAAGAAAATCGCAAAATCTCAAAGCAAATATTACAAGACATATTGTTCTCATAATATCAAACGCGAGTTTAACGCCTCCACGAGGCATGGTGCATGTTGCAGGAATAAAGCAGAAAAGCAGTCGTAGGTCACCCTGGACACCTCCTGGGTAGCGTCGCCTTCACCTGCACCACCGGTCGAGGGCGCGAGGGCGAAGGCATTGAACTTCTTCAGCAGGGCCTCCACCTGACCCTTCACGGCTGCGGCGGCAGCCGCACAGTGTTCATCACCTACAGGCTCCAGCAGCTCGTCAAGACGAGTGTTGGGGTCACAAAGGTGCAGGTGGCTGAAGACCCGCGTCAGCGCGGGTGAGGAAAGAATGCGAGCCTCTGCCTCTGCCATGGTACCGATGCCCTCCATGACTTCCTCGAGCGCCTTCACCAAGAAGGGAAGCAGCTGAGTAGGGCCGTCCTCACTGGTGGCCCACGGCTTCTCCAAGCCCTACTCATAGAGTGACTTCAGGGCCTCGCGAGACCTCTTCTCCAGAAGCGCGAAGGCCACGCGGTCCTCGGCAGGACCTTCGCTTTGGCGTCAAGATCGACCCCCTTCACCTCCACCTTCCGCTCCAGCTCCTCTAGCCGACTGCATTCAGTGGCCTGCGCCTTCGCCAACTCCCCTAGCTCGGCGTCGCGGTCCTTGATGGCGTCCTCCCGGGCCTTCATCTCCTCCTCCTTCGCTTGACGGCCGCGAGCTTCCTCTGCATGCTCATCACACAGACTCTTCAGCTTGTTTTCCAGCGCCCGGCAGCGGTCGTAGGCGGCTTCGGCATCCTTCATCGCCGCCTCATGATCGGTCGCAGCTTGGGAGACGGCCCGCTTCTCCTTCTCGGAGGTTGTCGCGGCCTGGCTTAGCACCGCTCGGACTGCTGCGTCAGACTGAAGCCAGCCGGAGGCCAGTTCCAGGCGCGGATCCGCGCTCAGGAGATCTCCCCGCAGCTGAGCCATCTCTGAAAGGGCACGCTCCAAGACAGCAGAGGAGGCAGAAGAACCTAGGAATAATGGCGCGGAAGGAGGAAGAGACATCGTCACCATGGCCTAAGAGGCAGGAGCCTCCGGAGCCTCTTGGACCTTAGCGCTCGAGCCGGACACCGGCACCTCCTGAGCCAGCGGCGCTTCGGGGGCTGATTCCTCCCAAGGATGCTCCACCGGGCCTCGCGAAGATGACCGTGCTGGAGAAGCACGGGCACCATCCCCACCTTTGCTCATGGAGAGGGGCGCGGTCACAGGAGCCGACACGGATTCGGGCGGCACCACCTCGCTCTCCCTTCTCCTCTTCACCGCAAATGACGGCCTGGTTACACAACAAGGAAAGAGAGTCGGAAAGGAGCATCAACAGCAGGAACAAGGCGAGGCGGGGCACTTACTGGTCCACAACAACGTAGTCCACCTTCCGCTTGGTGAGCTTATAGCCTGAGAGCTTCGCGACTTGAGGCGCGGGCGCACCAGCCCTAGAAGCTGAAGCAGGAGCAGCGGTTGAGCTGGAAGCAGCTCCAGCCGGCGCTGGAGCAGCAGCAGAATCTCGGGAGATCAGCGCCGACCTACTCCTCGTCGGGATCACGGCCAGTTCCCCCTTCTCCTGGGGAGCGTCGGCCTCATCATCGTCGGGAAAGGCGCAAAGGATGTCAGCCTTACTCAGGGGAAGGTCTCCCTCGTCCCTTCAGGGGTCACCTCCAAGTCTTCCTCCTCCTCTTCTTCCTCCCTACGGGGCTCACCAGAAGACAGATCCACCAGTGTCGGCACCACAGGGGCCCCGGTGAGCACTGGCGGCGCCAGTCCACGCCCATCAAAGGTCGGCTTGGAGGCCACGATTAGCGCCCCGTCTTTGTGGCGGAACAAGGGAGTAAAGACATTCGTCGGATACTCCTGGTCGTCCCCAACCAGGAGGCGGAGAGCTGCGGTCAGCTCCTCGTCGGACAAGGCCTCCAAGCTCAAGCGAACCTTGTCCTCTTCATCCCCAAGTTCCCACAAGGGGCGCGTGCGGGCCTCAAGCGGGGCCACGCGCAGTGCCAGGAATTCCCTCAGGAGCATGGCCCCTGTAATCTTCACCGCCTTCGCGTTGCCAGGCTTCAAGTCGGACTTCATCTGCTCCAGCACCAACTTTGCCCGCTCGTCGGTGAGCTTTGCGCAGGACCACCCCTTGTCGGACTGGGGACTCTCCATCGGCAGTGCCAAGCATGGGTGGACGCACTTGGTGCCCATCATGACCCATTTGGCCCTGAGGTTGTCGGCCTTCTTCCTGGTGTTTGAAATCGAGTTGGCCTTGCCGGCCGTGATGAAATTGGCGCACCCGGAGATATGGCCCTCGCTGGCATGGAGGAAGAAGAAGTGGCGCAGCAGAGCCACAGACGACATCACACCTAGATACGCCTCACAATAGTAGGAGAAGATGGACAAGAGAAGGATGGAGTTGGGATGGAGATGCAGTGCCTGCAGCCCGTAGTGGCCGAGGACCTCATAGAAGAAATCGGAGAAGGGAGGAACCAACCCGGTGGCGATACTGCTCGTGAAGAAGGCGAAGAACGTGCTCCCCTCGGGCTCCGGCATGTCGGAGGCAACCCAGAGCTCCGCCTTGCCCCTTTCATTGCTCTCCCCCGCTGTCAGCAAGCGTGTGGCGGCAAGGCTCTTCTCCGAGACGTTGGGCGAGTCGAGAGAGGTTCGTACCAAGCAGGCAGCGAGG
Organism: Triticum urartu; assembly: GCF_056163025.1. Classification (NCBI taxonomy): domain Eukaryota; kingdom Viridiplantae; phylum Streptophyta; class Magnoliopsida; order Poales; family Poaceae; genus Triticum; species Triticum urartu. Next base: position 481,264,751 of record NC_141876.1, on the reverse strand, counting down.
CGGGCTTGACCCACCGGGGTGCCATTGGTCGCTGGTGCAAGAGAGGATGGGAGCAGATCTGGAGAATTTGGAAGTGGGGAGAAAGAAAGGGGATCTGAGCAAGGCAAAAGGAAACAGTGAACAAGCGCTGTCTACGGTAGCCTTTTGACAGTCGGGCAGTTGCCGAGGCAGTGTGGGGAAGCGGAGACGCCCACATCCAACAACCGCCAGCATCGACCAAGGCTGCAGGCTATTGGGGCCCACGGTACTCCGCACTTGACCTTTGGCTTCGCCTCGAAGCCAAGCCCGAGCGCGCCTTGGGCCCGGGGGCTACTGTCGGCGTTTTGGGAATGGGGGTCCCCAGACTTGCCTGCCTGCGGCCCACGGCGTGGCTTTGCTAGCAGGCCTGTACGGCCCATCTTCATCAATAAGGCATTCAAGACCTTCGCGAGGGGCCAAGCCTCGCGAGGCGGATGGCACAAGACCTCCTTAGGAGCGGCCTCACCAAGCTGGCTCATGAGGGGTGGAGAGTTCAAGGCCAGGCAAACCTCGCGAGGTTCTAGTGACGTAAGCCATGACGATCGAGACCAGGCGGGCGCCAGCGCGCGCAACGTCCTTGTTTCCTCTTTGGTGCTAAGGAAGCAGGCGCAGGCGCGGAGTACCGAGGCGTCAAGCAAAGGTTTTCATATCGGTGCAACAAGACCAAGACCAGAAGGATGGCAAGATAGAGGTCACCATGGAGCCCAAGGCGGCGTCATCACCAGATCCTTTTGCAGGCGAAGACCACTTTTTTTAGGATAAGATGTACTAGTTGTCCCCTTTCAAATTGGCCATTGTTGGCTCCCTTCCACCTCAATATTTGGGGAGAGGAACAGGGCCTCTATAAATAGGACTAGTCACCACCCTAGCTAGGGGGGAGTGAATCGAACCCTCACACGCACAAGTTCACCAAGCACAAGAACACCTCAACCTCAGGAGGTTGTTCTTCCCTTTGTACTGTTCATCCTCAGCCCAAGAGGCAATCCACCACCACCACCACACTGGAGTAGGGTATTACACCACAACGGTGGCCCGAACCAGTATAAATATTGTTTCATTTGTGTTGCGAGTTCGTGGAGTTAGTTCGTAAGATCTTAGCCGAGTTAGGATGTGGATCGGTAGGGGGAAATCTTTGCGAGCACCCCAGTGTTTGAACCTTAAGGGTTTTGCCGGAACTCGTGATCCGATAGTTTCGACGGTAGCATCGGCTCGCCCGTGAGATGGAACATGGACGCACCTTTCACAGGTACACGCTCTTCACAATCCATCATCTAGCTGCTATGTGCTCTGGCTTGTTTGGAGGAAGCTATCTTCCCCGATCTCTTCGTCTCCTTTTTCTTGGGCACACCTTCTAGACCCTTCCTTAACCCCTGCCCAGTGTTCCTGGGCTAAGCACTGTACGACCCTCGGCTAGTTGAGAATGTGTTGAGGCGGCATCTTCAGGTGTGTCCTGCGAGGATTTCATGAAGAGAGACTTTTTTCAATCCCTGCTACGACCTTCCAGCCCGGGCAGATCATCCATATCGTCATTAGCATGCCGATAGCCTGATTCATCATATGGTTGACTCATCATATCTATGTCACAGTCATACGCGTTTGTATTGAGGAAACCCATTGGGTCGACCTTCGTCTCATCATCCATTCTATGTTCTATAGGACCGATTACATCAGCTAGTACTATTGCACCACCTTCATCATGCCGTCCGCCGCTCTCACCCGGCACTACAGGAGCTGGTAATTGCGTAGTCTGGGTGGTGGTCTCCGCACATGGTTGTTGATGTGTGGTTATTGGTGTGCCTCGGCCGGCTCCGGACGAATAAGATTCTTCGGCCATAGCAGCACCCAACCCTTGCAACTTCCAATCCGCGGCGGGGTCTCGTCATCCTCTCCTAGAGGCTGTACTAGAGGAGGCAAATGCTCGTGCCCCGATTTCACACTGGATAGGTTAACTCTGAAGTTCTCATCGGGGATCGGGTGGTTGTGGAACATGGGTTGCAAGGGGTTCATTATCATCCCCTTTCCCATGTCCACCTTCTGGCAACGAAAATGGAATATTCTCTCTCTATATATATATGTGTGTGTGTGTGTGTTGGTGCGACATGTAACTACCATGATGGCATCGAGCTCAGCCAAAGATGAAGGCCCACCTAGAGCTCCAGAGACTGAGGACGGGCTGCTATGAGTAGGAGTGACTGCGAGAGGAGGCCCGGTTGCGTGAGCAAGTGATGGTGCGGTGGTGTTATTGTTCACGGAGATGCTCCCGATGAAACTGGGCAACGGGAAATCATGTACCGTCTTGTCTGGATTTTCCTTCGTCCAATTGATGATAGCTGGAACCAAGTTAGTAGCAAAATCATTTCTGCAGGCAGTTACAGCTGCATTGACTGCCTGCTGTAGCAACTCATTTTTCTCCATGGCTGTTTTTTTCGCGTCCTCAGCTGCTTTTTTCTCGACCGCAAGCTTCACCTTCTCATCGATGTCCGCCGGACTAAACTTCTTTTTCTGCTTCTTGGCCTCCGGGCCCTCATTGTAAAACACCTTCCACGTGGCGCCGTCTCCAGCACCGTGCACACAACCATATTGCGGCCGCTGGCCCAAAGGGAGTCCCTTAAGTTCGTTCAAGGCCCGGTTGAGAGGGGTGTCCCACTTGGGCCTCATCGGAAAAGTAGGGCTTTTGGCTGGAAGCTGGTGTTGCTTCTCCTGTAGAAGGAGTGTGAACCGTTTAGGAATGTGTAGTCGACTAGATCTGGAGCTAATTGTAAGGTGGTAAAAGAATAATTACTAGTAGTCTAATCAATTTCCTCGTGATCTGGTCCGTGTAAAAAACCTTATTTTCCTTGTCCCACTTGTAGCGGGCCCTGATGAAGTCACACTCCAAGGGGTTGGTGAACTTCGCGAAGGGGTCTGGGATACCCGCGGCTTCACGTTCCGCGTCCTCCTTATCCCATATGGGCCTTTTACCAAGGTAGACACGGCTTCCGAGGTGATGCTTCCCCGTGTTCCTTTGCTGAAGGCTCTTGAATTTGGCAGCCTTAGACTTGGCTGCCTCGGTAGCACAAGTGTCCTTGAATTTTTCGAACCCCTCTTCCATAAGTGTCAGATTTTCCTCCAGAATCTTGGACAGGGGTTCCTCAGCCTCACTAGCCCGTTTCACCCTCCCTTTCTAGGAGGCCAAATCATTGCTGAACATGCCCATGGCGTGATTGTTAATCTTTTTCATCTTCGGATCATCCCACGGTTGTTCTATGTTATCATCCCGATCGGGGAACTTCAATCTCTTGTGCAACTTCGTCAGGAGCAACTGCATCAAATGTTCTTTACTCCTTAAGTCATCGTCGTTGATGCTCGCTCATTCCTATAGGATGCATCCTACTTGGTTCCGATAGCACTTGCGAGGTTCTTCCGCTCTAATGGCTCAAACTTTCCAGGTGCCATCTTTGTGATCACCAGTCATCCAATCCCTACTTTGTTAGGTTTTCGTATCCTCTGCTTCTTCTGCTTCTTCTTTTCAGTAGCTGCATCGGCGCCGGTACCTTCCCCGCCGGTCTCGGCGCGGCCATCGGTGCCGGCGCCGTCGGTGTCGATGTCGGCGTCAGTACCATCATCGAGGCCGACCTGCAAACCTTGACTTTGCATTTTCTTAGCAGTCAAATAGTCGAGGTACTCTTGTTCACCCTCATAATCCATCTCATCTGCATCTTGGTCAGAAGGCCCAGTTTCTTCGTTGTTCGACATGTTTCCTATGATTAAGTCTCCTCGTTTAATTCTAAAACTATGAAAAAAATGAGAAATGACATAAAAAAGAAATCTATGTTTGCCACAATGTCATTTCCCAGCACTCGATATGCCTACTATCTAGCACAAATCATGCCAAAATTCACGGAAAATTTCGGCATGACCTTTGCTAAAAAATGGACATATCGAGCGCCTGAAATTCACCGGAACAGAAATGAATCAACATTCCAGCGTAACATAGGCCACTTGGATCATTTACCCTGCACATAATCATCATGTCCAAATGACATGTCCAAATTTCCAAATATGACATGTCGAAAACATCACATTTCCACATATCACATGTCCACTTCAAATTTGCATATAAAAGGAAGAAAAATATAGAATTTGAAGAAAAAACCTAGCTAAATTCATAACTAAATATATAACCTAATTAACCATCTGCCCTAACTAAAACCTAACTAAATTAACAAAAAAAACCTAGCTACCAGAGAGAGGGGGAGAGGTGGGGGCTTACAGAGGGTGCAGGCCCGACGACGGCTGAGGTTGGGAGGGGTCGGGGTTGAGCACCAGAGCCGGAGCCGGGGTCGGGGCGGGGCCGTGGGCGAGCACCGGGGCTGGAGCCGAGGTCGGGGACGGGGGACGGAGCTGGGGTCGGGGCGAGTGCAGAGGCGCGGCAAGGGCTCCGGCGACGCGGGAAGAGAGAGTGTGGGGATTTGGGGGAAAAGAGGCGGGATGAAGAGAGGAGTGGGGATTTTTGGGGTTAAGTGGGCATAGTAGTAGCGCGTTTAGGCAAAACGCGCTATAGCTACTCCAGGTAGCTATAGCAGTTTCGTGTAGAAACTGCTACTGCTACCTTGACTAGCTATAGCTCTTTTCTCAAAAAGCATTGCTGCTATAACCAGTACCTATATAACAGTTTTCCTATTTGTTTCCTTTATTTTATCTCACTTTTTTTCGAGAGCAGTTAACGAAGGGAATTGAAGGCGATATATATTGCATCATTTGACGGTTAAATATGTATACAAAATAGGAACATATATATTACATCATTGGACCCATGCATAATAATGGCTAAGTGTGTATACAAAATAGGAACATATATATTACATCATTTGACCGATAACATACGGTTCCTCAACGTTGACGTTTTCATTTTTGAGTCAGCTTCTTTCCCTTCTTGTTCGTTGAAGAATAATTGAGCCCCTCATTGTGACTTTGCCTTTTCCATGGAGTACGGTTTTTCTTAGGTAATGTAGTATTGATTCTTCTTTTGACATATACTTCATCATCATCATCATCTTCCCTCATTGGGTTGCCATACTGATCGTAGTCTTCCTCATTGGCGACTCCATCCATTCCAATGATGTTCATTTTGCCTCTCCTCACGACAACATGGCTGGGATTGCGCGGGTCGGTTATGAAGAAGCATTATGTCACGTGCTTAGCGTGTACCCATGGCTCCTTTTTTGCGATAGTGTTCACGGTAGCGCTCTTGGCGTCGGGTATAGTCATGGTAGTGAAATTCCGGTTTTATTTTTCGACATTCTTAGCCCATCTGACATGGAACATCGTCGTGTTGTGCAGTCTCGAGTAGTCAAGCTCCCAAATCTCCTCGACCCTTCCGTAAAATCTTCTAGTTGCGCCGTTGTCGCTGCCGGTCAGGCATTCCATCGTCACCCCTGAGTTCTGATCATCAGTGTCCATATCTTTGGCCTCCGTTTAGAATGTGTATCCGTTGATATCGTATGCCTGATAGGTTAGGAGGTTGGGCGAGGGGCCATGCGCTAAGGCGTACATGAGCAATCCGTCCTTAGAGCCCTCCTCCGAGGGATTAGCAATAATATGCTCTTTGAACCAATGCAGGAAAGTGGAGTTGCACTCTCTAGTAACTTCGGCGTCCGTCCTGCTTACCCCCCGGTCACGATACTTCTTTGCGATAATTTCTTTGTGCAGTGCCACGAAAGGATCTACCTCGTCTAGGTGTTGTAGCACTACCAAGTTTGCTCTGTCAAAGTCGCTGCGTTGATCTTAGTATGCCACGTGCAGTTCCCTACGACCGTTGGAGTGACCTTCTCCTTCGAGCCTCCCATCGTGCTTGTTAACAGGCAAACCAACACTAACACCAGGCGGCTGGTCTGCGCCATATAGAAAATTCTCACAACAAGAGATGCACTCTTGTGTCAGATAGCCCTGGACGATGCTTCCACCCAGACGGGACATGTTACGAACGAATCCTTTGATGATCCCATTCATCCTCTCAAACGACATCATGTTGTGCAGAAATGACGGTCCCAAGTCTATTATGTCGTCCACAATATGGACACAGAGATTGTAACACCCACAATGCGGCTATATCTCCCACGTGTCGGGGCATGACTTAGAGGCATAGCCGCATGGTAGTTTTTGTCACAAGAGGGGTAATCTTCACACAATCCCATGTACTGAATAAGAAAGGGATAAAGAGTTGGCTTACAATCGTCGCTTCACACAATTAACAAGTTAAACATACATCATCCAGAATACAATCAAGGTCCGACTACGGAACAAAAATAAAAGAAGACAACCCCAAATGCTAGATCCCCGATCGTCCCAACTGGGCACCACTACTGATCATTCGGAAAAGAAACAAAACAACGACCAGGATCTTCATCGAGCTCCCACTTGAGTTCGGTAGCGTCACCTGCACTGGTATCGTCGGCACCTGCAACTGTTTGGAAGTATCCGTGAGCCACGAGGACTCAGCAATCTCACACCCGCGAGATCAAGACTATTTAAGCTTATGGGTAGGAAAGGGTAATGAGGTGGAGCTGAAGCAAGCACTAAGCAAATATGGTGGCTAACATACATAAATAAGAGCGAGAAGAGAAGCAACGCAATGGTCGTGAACCTAGAAGTGATCCTGAAACTACTTACGCACAACCATAACACAAGAACCGTGTTCACTTCCCAGACTCCGCCGAGAAGAGACCATCATGGCTACACACGCGGTTGATGCATTTTAATTGAGTTAAGTGTCAAGTTCTCTACAACCGGATATTAATAAATTCCCATCTACCACATAACCGCAGGCACGGCTCTCGAAAGTTTATACCCTGCAGGGGTGTCCCAACTTAGCCCATCACAAGCTCTCATGGTCAACGAAGGATATTCGTTCTCCCGGGAAGACCCGATCAGTCTCGGAATCCCGGTTACAAGATATTTCGACAATGGTAAAACAAGACCAGCAAAGCCGCCTGATGTGCCGACAATCCCGATAGGAGCTGCACATATGTCGTTCTCAGGGCAACACCGGATGAGCAATCCATACAACTAAAACCAGCCCTCAAGTTTCCCCGAGGTGGCGCTACAAGGGGCTCTAGTTCGTACCAACACTTAGAGAAACACTGACCCGGGGGGTTAAAATAAAGATGACCCTCGGGTTAATTACTCCCAAGGGAAAGGTATAGGTTGTTAGGCAAATGTAAAACCAAGGTTGGGCCTTGCTGGAGGAGTTTTATTTAAAACGAACTGTCAAGGGGTTCCCATAACACCCAGCCACGTAAGGAATGCAAAATCAAGGAACATAACACCGGTATGGCGAAAACTAGGGCGGCAAGAGTGGAACAAAACACCAGGCATAAGGCCGAGCCTTCCACCCTTTACCAAGTATATATATGCATTAATTAAATAAGAGATATTGTGATATCCCAACAGATCCATGTTCCAACATGGAACAATCTTCAACTTCACCTGCAACTAGCAACGCTATAAGAGGGGCTGAGCAAAGCGGTAACATAGCCAAACAACGGTTTTCTAGGAAGGTGGGTTAGAGGCTTGACATGGCAACATGGGAGGCATGATATAACAAGTGGTAGGTAGCGCAACATAGCGATAGAGCGAACATCTAGCAAGCAAAGATAGAAGTGATTTCGAGGGTATGGTCATCTTGCCTGAGATCCCGCAAGGAAGAAGAACGAGTCCATGAAGAAGACAAACGGACATAGTCGAACGAATCCTCACAACTCCGGAACGAAACCAAAGCTAACGAGAGAAGCAAGCAACATAGTAAACAACCATCACATAATCATGGCATGATGCACAACCAAGTATGATGCATGTCTGGTTTAATGAGGCATGGCATAGCAAAGTGCACAAACAACACTACAAACTAAGTGGGGCTCAATATACAACGAGTTGCATATTGACGAAACACCACATCAATTATTTAGTTCTCTCCCATTTAAGTAATCAACAAAATTAAATGCTATTAAACATGGCAAGGGGTGAAACATAAAGAAACTATCTATCTAAGCAATTTAAATGGGGCCGGACATAACAAACAACAAATCCAGAAAAATCCCCATATGCAATTTATGGATTTGGTACTGTTCTTCCCTAAACCATATTTTATTGTTTTTAAACATGCAAAGTAAGGACACCATGTTAAACTAGGCATTTTTTACCCCATTTACATATAAAGTTTATTTAATTTGGAGCTACAGTTAATTAGTTATGAAATAAAACATTTTAACATGGCATTTATGCAAACTTAAACAAACGGCAAGTTTAACCATTTTAAACATGGATGAGAGTTGCATATTATGAAACTAGACAAAATTCTAAGCATTTTTCATATATAAGTTATTTACATGTGATGCACGGTTGGTGAGTTATTAAATGCATGAACTCTAGGGACTTTTCTGCAAATCTGCAAATCCCTGGATAGTTAGAAAAATACGCAGGACGAAAAAAACAGGAACTGGGCCGCATCTCGGGCGAACTGTGCGCTCACCATGGGCCTCGGCCCGGTTCGGTGGAGAGGGAGGCCGGCAGGGGCACGCTGGGCCGGCCTGCTTGTGCGGCCCACGGGCAGAGGAGGCCAGCTCGCAGCTGGATCGAACGGGCAGGTGGGGGAGGTGTGGTCAACGCAGAAGAAGCAGAGGCCCTCCCGCAGCTGTGATGCTGAGGACGCAGGGGAGCGGGACTTGGCGCTGGCGTCTGGACGGGACTTGGCGAGGCGGCGGAGGCAGGGCTTGCCAGCGGCGAGGAACTCCGGCGGCAACACTTTTCTTGAGGGCGGCCATGGCGGATCAAGGTGGCGGCTACGGGGTCAATGCTTGATGTAGAGCAACGATGCGTTGCCAGCGAGCGGGACGGGTCAAGATGGAGGGCGCTAGTACAGCTCGTGCCTGAAGAAGACGGGCGGCGGCCATGTTTGATGAAGGGATCGGGGACGGGGCACCCAGGTCAGGATCCGGCCGGTGTTGGTGGCGGACAGCGCGAGGACGACCGAGGACACCGGCGAGCTTGTTTGGGCATCCAGGGCGGTACCTCCTGCAAGGTGTCGGGGTCACTGGCGGGTGGCGCGGTGGGGCTTGCTCTGGCGAGAACGAGGTGGAAGCGGGGTCGGGCGACGCTCGGGACTGCTGCTGCTTTGGTGGCCGGCGGCCATCGGCGCGAGGTGGGGTAGATGGAGCATGGGGATGAGCACGGGGCGCTCGGGCAAGCGGCGGCTTCATGGCTGGTCAGGCGAGGAACACCAGAAAGTGGGTGGATTGGTCGGAGGGGGTGCACTGGTTGGGTGGCAGCGGAAATCAAGGGAGATTGTCAGAGGCAGGATGGAATGGATGGATTGGAGCGCAGCGTGGTTGGTTGGGGATGGATCCCGAGGGGAAGAACGGGAGCGGCGGCGGCGCGGATGGGACTGGCTAGACTAGGGTTAGGATAGGTTTACACTGATTATATAGCAGGTGGGTTTTCTTTGTTAGGGGCTAATCTGGTCCGTCCAATCGTAACCGGGTGGTCAAGAATAAATAGGTTAGGTAGCCCAAATAAGAAGTCGGAGATGTTTTAGGGATGATAGGGGATGGTCCGGACCCATCGATAACAACATCCCGGGTCGGGTTCGGGTAAGTTTTGAACCCGCGCGAGGGGTCGATGCATTGTGCAAAGAGGGTTGAGGTGGCCTGGCGGTTGGTAGTGGACTGTGTAGATGGTCTGGGGAGGAAAGAGAGGGAAAGCCCACCAACAGTTTTCAGAGACCGAAAATGTCCGATGATAGACCGGCTATAATGCAGCTATAGTTAACCGTTGGGGCGTCAAACGGACTCCAAATGCGATGAAACTTGGCAGGCGGCCTATCTACACTATAAAAACACCGCATGCCAACTTTCAACCCATTCCGAGAACATTTTATGGCCACTTATAAAATACTATTCCAGACTACATGCCGCGGGCGCGGGCGTGTGGTTGGGCTTAGAACGGGCAACGGAGAGAACGGGGAGACCCGGACGGATGCAAGTTTTGAAAACATGATGATGCAAAGCACATGATGACATGGCAAGATGCAACACGCAAGCGAATGACAAGGCAATGACGGCGCATAACTGGAAGACACCTGGCGCAACGGTCTTGGGGCGTCACACAGATACACCATCACATCAAAGAACGCGGGCAGGAAGTACATCTCAAGTTCATTCAGTGTCACAGCGATCTCTTCCTGTAGCCTTCGGAGCTACTTTAGACTGATCGGCTTTTGAGAGATGACGTCGAAAAAGTTGCAGAGACCAATAAGCGTGTCACGGACGTGTCTAGATATCTGGTAGTATCTGCGTCACCATCACATGACAGTCATGGGACTTCATCCCGCTGAGCCTTTTCTTGTCCGTGTCTAGATATCTTCTTATCTTGCCACAGTAACCGGAACTAATTTTGACTTCGGTAAGGCACTTAAAGAATTGATCGATCTCAGCCTGACTTAGCAAGAAGGGGGGTAATAATCATCTTTCTTTATTTTCTTGCCCTTCTTCTCCCGTGCCTCTGTCTCAATCTCTGTCTCATCTGACTGTTTATGGGGCGGCGTGTGCAGATCTTCCCTGATATTCAAATCTTGCAAGTCTTTTCTTACCTTCGGCCCATCCTTGGTCTTATCCGACATGTTCATCAGTGTCGCGAGCAAGCTCTCAAGGACATTCCTACAGATGTGCATTTGACCAACGCAATGAGGTGTATCAAGTTTGTGCCAGTACTCCGAGTCCCAGAACACAGACCTCGTATTCCATACCTTCAGCAGCGGCTCCAGCGCCTATTTCATCGTCTTTCCCGGCGTAGGGCACTCCTTCCAGTTTGTCAACAGCTCATCGATTTCGACACCGCTCCGCTTACGTGGAGGTCCTCAATACTCAGCGTGACCATTGAATAGATCTCCACGGTTTCTCCACGGGTCGTCCTGTTCGAGCCATCTTCGATGCCCCATGTACACGATTTTCCCAGACCCGCCATCTTTCCTTGACGTTAGCTGCTGAGACGTCGTATCATCCATGCACCGCGTGTAACCGCAATATCCATGGCACACCTGGCCTACGACATATCCGTAACCGAGATAGTCGTGCACCATTGTGATCAGTGTGGCTCTCATGTAAAAATACTCGACTTTACTGGCGTCCCATGTCTTGGCTGGTGTTTTCCATAAAGTGTCTAACTCCTCTTGAAGTAGCCCCGGATACAAATTAATATTATTTCCTGGTTGTTTCGGCCCTTGAATAAGCATGCTCATGTGGATGTACTTCGACTTCATGCACAACCAGGGGGGAGGTTGTACATCCATACAAACACGGGCCATGTGCTATGGTTGGTGTTCTGGTTGCCAAACGGATTCATGCCATCGGTACACGCGTCGAGCATGATGTTCCTTGCATCACATTCGAAATACCGATAGAAGCTGTTCAACGCTCTCCACTGGCTTCCATCCTTGACGTGTCTCAGCTTCGTATCATCTCCATCGTCGGGCTTCTTCCTCTCCGCATGCCAGCGCATTAGCTTTGCTTCCTTGGGATCTACGAAATACCGCTGGAGACGGGGAGTGATCGGTAAGTACCATAGAACTTTCTGGGGACATTTCTTCCCGGCCTTCTTGTATCAAGAAGCATTGCACACCGGACAACTTGTTTTCCCCGCGTGCTCCTTCCGATAAATTATGCAATCGTTGATGCATGCATGGTATCTAACATGCGGCAGATCAAGAGGGCACACGATCTTCTTGGCCTCATCAACACTAGTAGGACATAGATTCCCTGCGGGAAGAACATCCTTTAGGTACTTGAGATGCTCATCAAGGCTAGTGTCGGTCCATTTGTTTTTAGCCTTTTTCTTCAGGAGTTGGAGCGTGAAACTCAAGCGGGTCACCTCAGGATTGCAACCATCATACAATGGAGTGTTCGAGTCTACCACCAGTTGCTCCAGCTTAGCCTCCTCTCTAGAAGCAGCTCTCTCAGTACTCGTCTCCTTGCGAAGCAGTGCTTGAACATGAGGGTCCCGCACGATTGAACTTAGTATCGACGAACTCTGCTGCGTGGAGTCCATGATCTCTCCACCGCCATGTCCGGCCCCTTGTACTCCGCCATGTCCGGCCCCTTCTCTGCCACCATGTCCGGCCTCTTCCCCGCCGCCATTATCGATCATCTCTTCGTCTTGCCCCGTGTCATCATTGCCTGCCCCGTCAGCATCCTCAACATCGTCATCCTCATCTTCAATTATCCACCGAGTATAGACATCCATGAAACCAGTCATGAGTAGGTGCGCTTCAACACGACCATCGTCATAGGGGTCGAGCCAAACTATTCCTTTGCATTTCCGACACGGACATAAAACCTTTGTCCGGTTATTTTCTTTCATGTCCTGCACCGCCGACCGCAACCACCTGTCCACCATCGTTCCACTGACCATCATGAACGTCTGCATGATAATAATAAACAAATTGATTATAAAACATAGGCAACTCAAAAGCACAATTTGGCGTCAATACATGCCACACACACAATTTCCATCATATTGCCCAATTATCATATCACACACACATACACATATTTCCATTTTGCAAAAGCATAAATTTTAATCACCTCTTTCTTGAGATCGAGCACACGGTGGGGATGATGATGTAGGGAGATCAAAAGTGCACAAAGATCTTCTTGACAAAGATAGATCTAGTTAGGGGGAAAATATTGTTCACTTGACTAAATGCTACATCTATCTAGCTAGCTAATTTGGGAGGAGACAACTTCAACTAGTGGAGGGGGGAGGAAAAAGAGAAAGGAGATGCATTAATGGAGGTGGTGTTAGCTAGGAGTAATTAAGAGAGAGAAAGGTAGGTAGAAGAGGGAGAATAATGGGGGGGAGAAGTATTGAGGAAGAAGAAGAGTAGGGAGGATGAATGTGGGAGGTAGGGGAAAGGGAGGAGAGGAGATGGGGGAGGGGGAGGGGTGGGAAAAGGTGGTGGGATCCTGCGTCTTAGCAGTAGCGCGGGAGGAAAAATGCGCTACTGCTAAGAGCATAGCAGCAGCGCCCTTTCATCACACGCGCTACTGATAAACGGACCAACCGTGTGGACAATTTCAAATTTAGCAGCAGCGACGTGACTAAAAAGTGCGCTACTACTATTTCATTAGCAGTACCGTGCATCGCGACGTCGCGCTGCTGGTAAACTTAGGTTGTTGGGTAATGTCGGTGGATTTTTGTAGCAGCGCGCTTTAGACATCACGCGCTACTGCTAAATTTACATCGGTAGCGTGCTTTTCTTAACCTCGCTACTACTAATTAGCAGTAGCGCCTCTTTTTGTGTCGCGCTGCTGCTAAGATTCTGTGTATAAGGTTTTCCCGAGTAGTGTATGCCACCCACCGCTCTATAAACAATCCCCATTACTTGGCCTTTTGCAGTCTGGGGGCTGGATATGATCGGACCCCTTAAAGGAGGCAGCCATAAGAAAAAATATCTGCTGGTTATGGTAGATAAGTTCACTAAGTGGATAGAGGCCAAACCAGTTAAAATGGCCGAAGCCGGACCTATGATAGACTTTATATCCGGTGTCGTGCACCGTTATGGTGTCCCACACAGTATCATTACCGACAACGGCTCCAATTTTACAGCCGATGAGGTGAAAGCTTGGTGCACTAATCTAGGCATTAAGCTCGATTACGCCTCCGTTTATCATCTGCAAACAAAGGGTCAAGTCGAACGGGCTAATGGTCTTATTATGAGCGGCATCAAACCCAGACTAGTGCGGTCTTTGAAAGAATTAGACAAGCACTGGGTTGAGGAGCTTGCTACCTCTTGAGCACTGTGTTGGTTTTCCCTTGAAGAGGAAAGGGAGATGCAGCAGAGCAGCATAAGTATTTCCCTCAATTTTTGAGAACCAAGGTATCAATCCAGTAGGAGGCCACGCACGAGTCCCTCGCACCTACACAAACAAATAAACTCCTCGCAACCAACGCGATAAAGGGGTTGTCAATCCCTTCACGGTCACCTACGAGAGTGAGATCTGATAGATATGATAAGATAATATTTTTCGTATTTTTATGATAAAGAGAAATAAAGATGCAAGTAAAATAAATGGCAAAGGAAATAACTGAGTATTGGAAGATTAATATGATGGAAAATAGACCCGGGGGCCATAGGTTTCACTAGAGGCTTCTCTCGAGAGCATAAGTATTACGGTGGGTGAACAAATTACTGTTGAGCAATTGACAGAATTGAGCATAGTTATGATAATATCTAGGTATGATCATGTATATAGGCATCACGTCCGAGACAAGTAGACCGACTCCTGCCTGCATCTACTACTATTACTCCACACATCGACCGCTATCCAGCATGCATCTAGAGTATTAAGTTTAAGAGAACAGAGTAACACTTTAAGCAAGATGACATGATGTAGAGGGATAAACTCATGCAATATGATATAAACCCCATCTTGTTATCCTTGATGGCAACAATACAATACGTGCCTTGCTGCCCCTACTATCACTGGGAAAGGACACTGTCGGTGTCAAAACCGGCGGATCTCGGGTAGGGGGTCCCGAACTGTGCGTCTAAGGCGGATGGTAACAGGACGCAAGGGACACGATGTTTACCTAGGTTCGGGCCCTGTTGATGGAGGTAATACCCTATGTCCCGCTTGATTGTTCTTGATGATATGAGTATTACAAGAGTTGATCTACCACGAGATCGTAGAGACTAAACCCTGGAAGCTAGCCTATGGTATGATTGTATGTTGTCCTACGGACCAAACCCTCCAGTTTATATAGACACCGGAGGGGGCTAGGGTTACACAAGGTCGGTTGCAAGGGAGGAGATCTACATATCCGTATTGCCTAGCTTGCCTTCCACGCCAAGGAGAGTCCCATCCGGACACGGGACGAAGTCTTCAATCTTGTATCTTCATAGTCCAACAATCTGGCCGAAGGATATAGTCCGGCTGTCCGGAGACCCCCTAATCCAGGACTCCCTCAGTAGCCCCTGAACCAGGCTTCAATGATGATGAATCCGGCACGCAGTTTTATCTTTGGCATTGCAAGGCGTGTTCCTCCTCCGAATACTCCATGGAAGATTTTGAACACAAGGATAGTGTCTGGCTCTGCAAAACAAGTTCCACATACCATCGTAGAGAGAATAATATTTCCAAAAATCTAATCTGCTGACACGTTTTGACAGCATGACATCATGTCATGGCCCGGTCATTATTCGAACCGTTTTTCGCAGCCAGCCCTGCACATATTGCGAGGCGGTTTTCTTGACATGTCTTGTCGAAGAAGAGATCGTGTCCCCCTTATTACGGGATTCTCATCAACACGGACATGGGCAACCCACTCGCGCCCGTTGGTATGACTCCTCGATTTTAGGCGAGTCCAAAACGGCTGCGAGGAGGACGCTTGATATTCACCCTCTTATAAAGAGGCCAAGACCTGTCCTTTTTTCCTCTCGTGCTCAATCAAATCCTTCCCCCGCCTTGAGTTCCAACACCCTAGGCTTAGGTTAGGCACTTCGGACCTTCAACCATGTCCGGATCCAACCTCCAAGGTCGGTGTATGCCTTCCTCTGTCACAGAGGAGGACATCAAGAAGCTGAGAGAGGCCAGATATCTGACCGCCGAAATTTCGCACAGGCTGCCCGCCCGAGGGCAGGTCATCCCCACTCCCGAACCCAACGAGAGTGTTGTGTTTATCTCTCACTTCCTCCGAGGACTAGGCCTCGCTCTGGATCCCTTTGTTAGGGGGATCATGTTCTATTATGGGCTGGATTTCCATGATCTGGCCTCGGATTCCCTCCTTCACATCTCGTCGTTCATTGTCGTATGTGAGGCCTTCCTTCACATTACCCCTCACTTCGGCCTGTGGCTCAAGACCTTCAATGTGAAGCCGAAGATGATCGAGGGGCGGCACGCAGAGTGCGGAGGTGCTGTAATAAGAAAAAGTGTTGATGCTCCATGGCCAGAGGGTTCCTTCCCAGAGGTGTCCAGTTTGTGGCAGCGGGAGTGGTTTTATATCACAGCTCCCCGAAGTGCCAAGTGGGTAGCCGCCCCTGCTTTTCGCTCGCCCCCCCCACCACAATTGACGTCATGGATCAGCATGGGGCCTAGCTGGGGTCCAGCAAAGGATGTGCCGATATTGCAGAGCCGCATCCGAGATCTCTTTGAGAGAGACTTCAGCCTGGTTATGGTAATGCAAGTTATGCTAGTTTGTCGAGTCCAGCCTTGCAAACGTCGACCCCTCCGTATGTGGGAATTCAACCCAGAAGGACCGCGAACTATTCAACACTTCTTTGGCATGACGCTCGAAGAGATGTACAAATTGTTCTTCGGACCCCAAATAGAGTATCCGGACACCACCGAGGCTGTGGGTCTGAGCTGCAACCGCCCTGATACCCAAGTAAGTAATCCCATGTCCGAACACTCTGTCCTTTCATTTATCATGACATCATTCTGAAAAGTCTCTCTTTGACCAGGACTGGATAACAAAGGTGAAGATGATCAGGTGTTCGGCCCCCTTCCCGAAGGCTTGGCCAATCCAGTACTGGACAGAGTGCTCGAGCCGGCGCCTTATCAGGTGCCCTCAAAGGAAGATGAAGGGGGAATAAAGAGGCCGCAAGCGGGGGAATTAGCACCTCCACGAAGGAGGATAACCAGGGAGAAGAATCTGACATTCCCTCTCCCTAAGGAAGGAATAGGACCACCTCTGAAGATCCGGAAACAAAGGCTTCCAAACGGGGGAAGAAATCCTCGCCAGAGGGTCCTGCTTCAGAGGGTATTCTTGCTTCACAATGTCTACACGGGGATCAGCCCTCTACCAAGCTGTAAGTAATCAAAAAGTACTTTAATAGTGAAAGTGCCCTACCTTACTTATAGAGACAATAACCGAAGCTTATGTCTTGTAGTTCGGATCGTAGCCCTTCTCAACAGAGTTCGTCTTCGGGGGATCTTCTTCCAGAGATGATGGAGAGCGAAACACCTCCCCCTGCCACCCCGCCTCATGAGGCGGGTGACCCTGAAGTGTCGTCGCAGAGGGTCTCTCCTGATCCGCCAAGGCCAGAGGGTAATCCTTCGGGTAGTCCTTATTATTCGGCTCCTAAACAGAGCAACAGAAAGAGTCCGGAACCATACAGTGTGCGGTCAGACGCACTGAAGGATCTTTGGAGCAAGCGGCCATTTCAGAAGCGCATCGTATGCTAATGTGTACGGTAATTGAAAGGATTTCATCCGCTGAAAGCGGATTGCATGAAGCTTTTATGAGTCTGCTAAAAGGCTTTGAGGTACGTGAAATAGTGTATGTTTTTGACAGTACCACACACGTTAGGTGTGCCCTATGCAGATAGTAGCCCCTGAGACTCTGGTTGTCGTTAAAAACGGCAGCAAACAGAGGATCATAGTCCTAGGTAATAACCAGACCGCCTTTATGTGCAGGTGGCTGAAGCTCCGGTGGCTAGCCGGACTGATGGGTTTGCCGAGCTAAAGTGGCAACTTGATGCGGCAGATGCCAACATCGTGCTTGTCAACAAGCGGCTTGACGAGGCACGGGGTAAGTGATTTCTCTGGTGATCAACACATAGTAAGAGGAGCATGATGCCAGTATCTTTAATATGGTGTGACTGCAGATGGAGCTGCCACCGTGGAGACCCTTCGGGTGGAACTTGCCCAAGCCAAGGAGCAAGCCAGAAATAGCGATGCGGCCGCTCTAAAGGCAGTCGAAGAGCTGAGGGACAAACAGGCCGCACATTGCCAGAGCAAGGAAAGAATGGGCAAGATGGCCGTTGAGTTGAAACATGCCGCCGACCGTTACCAGCTTCTTGAAGAAGAAAATCGTGCGAAGGCGACGGACCTGGAGAAGGCCATGGTAGCAGCCAAGGAAGCCCGCTCCAAAATACGAGCGACGAAGGAGGAGCTGCCTCAAGCTGGAGATATCGCAGCTGGGAAGCCCTTTTTGTTGCGGACTAAGTTTGGAGATCCGAAGTATGCACCTCTTGATCAACTATGGAGTTCTGCGGACGCCTACGTGGATTTGGCAGCAAGTTTTACTGATGCGGCCAAGTACTTCAAGGATCAAAAAGATCGCGAAGTGGAAAATCTGTTCTGGTCACAATTCCATGCTCCAGTGCGTCCGCTGCTGTAGAATGAGCAAATGGCCGAGTGGACCGATATCCATAGGTTGTCCAGACTTGCCATGAGGTCCGTTGTGGATCATCTTTGGCCGGGAGGGCCAAAGCCGAATAGTTACTTTAGTTTAGTGCAATAATTCCTTGGTGATGTGCCGCACGTCGATGCTATGAAGAGGTCGGCGTGCATAGAGGGTGCGCGGATGGCCTTTGCCCGTGTCAAGACAAACTGGGTGGAGGTGGAGGCCACCACTGTTGCAACACAGGGTTCGGCCGTGGGCCGAGTGGCTGCCGAGCACTACTTTGAAGAAGTTCTTGAAGGCGCTCGTTCGATAGAGACTCAGTGCTTGAAGAATATTATGTTCTAGTGACATGTACTCCATTGTAAAAACAATGTTTTATTGAGTTATCAAGGCTATGTTTATACTTTTGCCTGAAAGTATTATGATGCCTCTTGTGCGGCCGTTTATGTAGATATGTATATAATCTGAAAGTTTGCAGTCGTCGGCTTCCACCCCCATGCATATAATGTGGGGGTGTTCGCAAAAAACGCGTATTCACACTTGATCCAACGTCTTGGTCCATAAAGGAGGTGGTAGCGCAGCGAACGAGGCAATCGGACTATATTGCTTTAACACTTTCACTTAGCCATAGGAGTTTGACGGTGGGGCTACTATATAGCCCGTGGTACTTCTGCGCTCGTCCGAATACGGGGCGCGTACATACATGACTGGGAAACGACCCTTCATTAATGCGGAGGAAACCCGAAGATTCCGTTGAGTCATCGAGTGGCTGACCAGTATCGCGCTTTATCATGACAGTTAATTTTCGGCTTTCTCTACTGAGGTGCTCATCCGGATGAACCAGGGCACAATCGCAGTAGTTCTCCCAGTGCTACCTTAGCCGATATAGCAGAACATAAGGTACCAAAACGTGGGATCCGCGCAAACCCAACATTTGACCAAAGACATGATTCGGAGCTGATGCATATAAGGCCAAACTCGCGATGCCGAACACTCCCTAAGGTATTCAGTCTTTATAACATATGCCGGGCTGAACGAGGCCCTTAATAATAAAACCCAAGTGTCCAGGTACATGCAATATCCTAACGTGGCCACATGCCAATAACGTCAGCATCCTTCTCGGATGTATTGAGTATCCGAATGATGTGAACAACAAGAGACAGTAAAAAAGGTTTACACCGGGTCTTAATCTGAAAAGAAACCTTTGAGCGGGTCCCTGCTGCACGTCTGCGCCTGTGTCTCCGGTGTGCCGTGTCCTGGACGGGTGTAGCACGATTGTCATCTATAAAAGAGAAGAACTTAGGTGAAAGTTGCCATGCCAAAAAATTGGTAATTATCAATGAACTATTAAAATTCAAGAGAAGTCAAGTTGAGCCGGACTAGCCCTGATTACACGCGGGAAGCCCCTGGTACCGTCTAGGAGGGTTTGATCATCAAACCAATCTCGTGTATATGTAATGGTGCACCGGACTCGTCTAACTGTGCCTGTGGTCTTGACGACCTGTCATTTTTTATGGTTAGTGAGGCCGTCTAGTGCTTGGCTGTTAAAGCCGCTGCACACTTTTCCGGGCGTAGAAAACGCTCAATATTTTCGCTAACTGTGATGGTGTCACGTGGACCGGGCATCTTAAGCTTGAGAGAAGCGTAATGCGGTATTGCATTACAATGAGCGAAAGCTGTTCTTTTGAGTAGTGCTTGATAGCCACTTCGGAATGGCATGATGTGGAAAGTTAACCTTTCGCTTCGGAAGTTATCGGGAGAACCAAATACAACCTTTAGCAATAGAGAGCCCATACAGCGGGCCTCTTGGCCTGGTATTACTCCCTTGAAGGTAGTATTACTGTGGCTTATTTGTGTCGGGTCTATCCCCATTTTGCGGACTGTGTCCTGATATATCAGATTTAGACCACTGCCGCCGTCCATGAGGACTCGTGTGAGACGGTATCCATTTATTATTGGGTCTAACACCAAGGCGGCCAATCCTTCGTGTCGGATGCTTGTCGCGTGATCCCCGCGATCAAAAGTGATCGGGCAGGATAACCAGGGGTTGAACCTAGGGGTGACGGGCTCTATGGCGCGCGTGTCTCGGAGTGCATATTTGCTTCTCCTCTTCATCACATGGATCATGTTTACTGTTTTGACCTCTGGTGAGAATTTTTTCTGCCTTCCAGTGCTTTGTTGGCGAGGTTCGTCCTCGTCTTCGCTTGGAGTCTCCCCCCTGTGTTCGGCGTTTAGCTTACCGGCCTGCTTGAAGACCCAACATTCTCTGTGGGTGTGATTTGCAGGTTTATCGGGGGTGCCCTGAATCTGACATAGTTTGTCAAGAATCTTGTTTAGGCCAGACGGTCCGTCTCTGCTGCCTTTGAAAGGCTTTTTCCGCTGACCTGGTCGAGAGCCCCTGAATTCGGCGTTGACCGCCGTATTATCTGGGCTATCTTCTTTATTTCGACGCTTGTTTTTATTACGTCGTGGTTTTCCATTGCCATCCCTAACTTCGGATGTGCTTGGGTCGCTGGTGCTACTACGGGCTAACCAGCTATCTTCGCCCACGTAAAAGCGGGTCATGAGGCTTGTTAAGGCTGCCATTGTTCTCGGTTTTTCTTGGCCGAGGTGTCTGGCAAGCCATTCGTCTTGGACGCTGTGTTTGAAAGCTGCTAAGGCTTCGGCGTCCGGACAGTCGATGATTTGGTTCTTCTTAGTGAGAAACTTGTTCCAAAGCTTTCGGGCAGACTCTCCGGGCTGTTGAATTATATGGCTTAAATCGTCTGCATCTGGAGGTCGGACATAGGTCCCTTGAAAATTAGCCCGAAAAGCGTTCTCGAGCTCCTCCCAACTTCCAATTGAGTTTTCGGGGAGGCTTTTCAGCCAATGCCGAGCTGGTCCTTTAAGCTTGAGGGGCAAGTATTTGATGGCATGGAGATCATCTCCGCGAGCCATATGGATATGGAGGATAAAGTCCTCAATCCAGACCCCGGGGTCTGTGGTCCCGTCGTACGCCTCTATGTTCACTGGTTTGAATCCTTCTGGGAATTCGTGGTCCAGCACCTCATCGGTGAAACATAGGGGGTGTGCAGCACAACTGTATTGGGATGTCCCATGGTGTTTGGACGGTTGTAGTATTCGGTTTTGATTTTGTGCCGGTGCGCGCTTCCTAGATCCATAGATGGATCTGGTCGTACCGGACTTTTGGCGCAAGTCCTCACGTAGATTATGTGCGACTTTGTTAGCCGCTCTATTGCGGTCACAAGGTGGTGGATCCGACCGGTTGGCCGTTTCATTTTTCGGCTGTGTGGGCTCTAAGGCCTCATTGTCGAATTCAGGTAATAGCTTGCGCTTTGGATAGCTCTTTGTGTGGTAACTTCCACCATACTTTGCTTCGTTGTCGAGCACTTTGTTCCACCTGCTGTTGAGCGTATCTTGTGTGGCCTTAAGCCTTTGCTTCTGCTTCTTTAGACTCCTCGCTGTGGCAATAAGCCTTCTGCGGAGGTTCTCTTGCTCCAAGTGCGTTTCCAGGATGATGTGTGCATCTTTGTCTGGACTGTTTTCCTCCCCAGAGGGGGTTTGATGAGGTTCATCCTCGGCGTCGCCGTGTTCGGACGTCGGATCCGCACTATGTTCGCCGCTTGCAGCTTCATCGTGCTCTGCCGCCGGGGCAATGTGGTCGTTGTTTCCTATGGAGTCGACTAGAGTGTTATTTTCTCTTGCGCTGTTATCGCTGTTTTTTGCTATGGCGGGACTTAGAGTGGCGCCGCTGACGTCGGTGCTTGGGTTGCTTCTTGGAGGGGACATCCTCCGCTGCCTCTTCGCCATTGCCTTCTTTGGGTGTATCCACCATGTATATGTCGTGTGATGAAGTGGCTGTCCGGCGCCCTGTGGGCGCTGGTTCCTGTTTGTCTCCTGCATCTTCGTCCATCCCGTCGATGTCTTCGGAGTCGAAGTTGAGCATGTCGGTTAAGTCGTCGACAGTGGCTACTAAGTGGGTGGTGGGTGGGCAGCGAATTTCTTCGTCGTCCGCATCCCATTCTAGCCGTACATAGTTCGGCCAAGGTTCTCCTGACAAGGAGAGAGACCTTAATGAATTTAGCACATCGCCGAAAGGAGAGCGCTAAAAGATATCCGCGGAGGTGAACTCCATGATCGGCGCCCAGTCGGATTCGATAGGCACGGATGCAGGCGGCTCGGAGTCTGTGGCCAGAAATGAATCCAGTGGTTCGGCGACACGGCTCTCGTAAGGGATGAAATCAGTATCCGGCTCCATCGCAATTGAGAGTGCGGCCTCCCTGGCGGGGCCTATCCCTCCGTCCTTGGATGGCGCAATTTTCTCGGAATTGAAGGCCGGAGAGTTGCAGATGCGATCTCCCGAACACTGTCCGACGGTAGAGTTACGTCGTGACTGTGCAGCGCACCTGACACGGGCTCGAGTCCGTCGAAGATCAAGTCTCCGCGGATGTCAGTGGTGTAGTTTAAGTTTCCGAATCTGACCTGATGGCCAGGGGCGTAGCTCTCAATCTGCTCCAGATGGCCAAGCGAATTGGCCCGCAGTGCGAAGCTGCCGAATACAAAGATCTGTTGGGGAAGGAAAACCTCACCCTGGATCGCATCGCTACCGATGATCGAAAGAGCCATCAAGCCTTATGGTGACGGCATAGTGGAACTCTCAATGAAAGCACCAATGTCGGTGTCAAAACCGGCGAATCTCGGGTAGGGGGTCCCGAACTATGCGTCTAAGGCGGATGGTAACAGGAGGCAGGGGACAGGATGTTTAGCCAGGTTCGGGCCCTCTTGATGGAGGTAATACCCTATGTCCTGCTTGATTGTTCTTGATGATATGAGTATTACAAGAGTTGATCTACCACGAGATCGTAGAGGCTAAACCCTAGAAGCTAGCCTATGGTATGATTGTATGTTGTCCTACGGACTAAACCCTCCGGTTTATATAGACACCGGAGGGGGCTAGGGTTACACAAGGTCGGTTACAAGGGAGGAGATCTACATATCCGTATTGCCTAGCTTGCCTTCCACGCCAAGGAGAGTCCCATTCGGACACGGGACGAAGTCTTCAATCTTGTATCTTCATAGTCCAACAGTCCGGCCGAAGGATATAGTCCCGCTGTCCGGAGACCCCCTAATCCAGGACTCCCTCAGACACCGCAAGATTGAACCCAAAGCTAAGCACTTCTCCCATTGCAAGAAAGATCAATCTAGTAGGCCAAACCAAACTGATAATTCGAAGAGACTTGCAAAGATAACTAATCATACATAAAGAATTCAAAGAAGATTCAAATATTGTTTTGACCAGAAGATTCAAATATTGTTCATAGATAAACCTGATGATAAAGCCACAATTCATCTGTCTCAACAAACACACTGCAAAAGAAGTTTACATCGAATAGATCTCCACAAGAGAGTGGGGACTTTGTATTGAGATCCAAAAAGAGAGAAGAAGCCATCTAGCTAATAACTATGGACCCGTAGGTCTGAAGTAAACTACTCACACTTCATCGGAGGGGCTATGGTGTTGATGTAGAAGCCCTCCGTGATCGATACCCCCTCCGGCGGAGCTCCGGAAAAGGCCCCAAGATGGGATCTCGTGGATACAGAAAGTTATGGCGATGGAATTAGGGTTTTGGCTCCGTATCTGGTAGTTCGGGGGTACGTAGGTATTTATAGGAGGAAGGAGTACGTCGGTGGAGCAACGTGAGCCCCACGAGGGTGGAGGGCGCGCTTGGGGGGGGGGTAGGCGCGCCCCCTACCTCGTGCCTTCCTGGTTGATGTCTTGACGTAGGGTCCAAGTCCTTTGGATCACGTTTGTTCCGAAAATCACGTTCCCAAAGGTTTCATTCCGTTTGGACTCCGTTTGATATTCTTTTTCTGCGAAACTCTGAAATAGGCAAAAAACAGCAATTCTGGGTTGGGCCTCCGGTTAATAGGTTAGTCCCAAAAAAATATAAAAGTGTATAATAAAGCCCAATAATGTCCAAAACAGGATATAATATAGCATGGAACAATCAAAAATTATAGATACGTTGGAGACGTATCAGAGCTAGACTCTGTACTCTGGGGGCTGCGGACCACGCCCAATCGTACTACCGGATATACACCTTTCTTCATGGTGTGGCGCAGAGGCTGTGCTATCCTGCGACATTATTCATGACTCACCTCGAGTGCGTATGTATGAAGAGAGAGAGGCCGAGCTTGATTGGCATGACATCTTAGATGCCCTGGAGGAGGAGCGCGACGTTGCAAAAGCCCGTTCCACATTTTAACAATAGCAGGCCCGCAGATATCAAAGGAGAGAAGTGCGGGCCAAGACTTATAATGTTGGCGAACTCGTTCTATGCTTGCTGGAGAAGAAAAAGGACAAACTCAGACCCAAGTGGGAGGGTCCCTTCATCATTGACGAAGTTCTCACTGGAGGAGCGTACCGCCTGCGTGATGCATTAGACAATCGCCTAGAGCCGAACCCCTGGAGCGCGGCCAGACTTCGAAGATTCTATGCCTAGCGCCGAACTCTTCGTTCGTCTCCTTCTCCCTATTGTCTCCATTATTTCTTCTCCTCTCTTTTCGCTTTTTCTGTTTTTTAGCCTTAAAGCTTTTGTACGGCCAAAACATGCACATATGATGTACACATCTTCAAATGTAAACATCCATTATACCTGGGGGCTTCTTGCACAGAAGCTTATTATTGTTATTTTTTGAGCGTCAAGCTCATCACATATGCGTTTTCTCCTCATATGTACCTTTTTCGCCATTATATGCATCGATATGACTTAAGTTTTGGCCAAGCTGGGTTGCCAGGCTCCTCTGCGTATGCCCTATGTTCCCGTTAGTTCGGCTAGGGCATAAAGGGAGCACCTCTGCGATTGCTACTGCCGGGTCATCCGGACGTGTACCTCAGACTGGGTGAAGCGGAAAGCTAGCATTCTTAAGGGAATATTCGGTCGGCGGACTAAAGATGTTTTTATATTTCTCCCACTATGAACCCCCAGATGTTACATATACTGTGATCTTTTCAATCACAGTTCGGACATGCACATCAATGCATGTACACCCAGGGAAAGGAACCCTTAACGGAACAATTCTCTCTGGAAGATGTTTCTTACAATCACAATGTAATATAACATAGCTAGCTGGATACAACTTGTCTGTTCAAGCAACTATGACCCCCACACCTGGTTTCCACGCATACCCCGACCTATTTCGCCACTCAGGTATTCGGAAACACTCCGGACCTTCGGGTCCAGAAGTCGAAGCGAAAAGGTCGGCCATGACAATTGTTTTACAATTCGGCTAGGGACAAATATGTCAAGGAAAGTACATAGTCACTTTGACTCAAAAATTTCCTCCTCTATACCGTCTAACAGGCTGTCAAGCTTACAATCCTGTTGGGAATATTTGGCGGCTACTTCTACTTGGTCATATACCAAATTAACGGGAATTTCTTTCCCATCTGACGCTAGAGGTCCGAACCGGGCCATATGATTTGGATCAAGCTTGGTATATCATGTTTTTACCATGGCCCAGGCCTCTCGCGCACCTTCCTGGCAGGATGATATCTTCCATAATCGAATACGCCGCTGTGCCCCTTTGAATAGCTCCACGAGCTCTGCCATACCTCCTGGAGGAGAGGCAGATGGCCATAAAGCCTTGGCAACACTCCGCTTTGCTTGCCAAACTCGCTCATGCAGCTGGGACATCTCTTGTAGCAGGTCGCCTTGAGATCCGGACATTTCCTCTTCGGGATGGCCAATCAGCATACCTGCAGACATAAATCTTTCTGTTCCAGCCCTCGTCGAACTATAGGGATGCAAGTTTGAAAAGCATACTGAATATGCCGCCTTGTAGCCTCCTATTCTCCTTGACAGCGTCAGCTAGCTGGTCTCGAACATCTTTTAGTTCTTCGCCCAGTTGGGTATGGGAATCCCGCAGCTTGTTATTTTCATCCCTGACCCGCGTCAGCACGCGTTCGCCTACCGCATATTGCCTTTTGGCCTCTTGTTCACCATCTTGGGCTTCTTTCAGTTTCCCTCTCAGTTGTTCTACTGATTCGGTCACCAGAAACACAACAGTATTAATATAGTTGGTATATGATTATACTTTTTCTGACGGGGAGAAGCATTACCAGGAGGTGCCTCCTTCGATTTTTCCAATTCGGCGGTAGCCGCAGTTAGCTGAGTCTGACACTTTGCCAGCTCTTGAGACAACAGGCTATTCTTCTCCATAAGTGCCTGATTATACAATGATCCTTAAATCAGTTGTATCAACTGCTTTAAGTCTCAGGGGCTACTGGTATATGATTATTAAATCTACACTTACCCGCATATCTTTTAGATGCTGGTCCGTGGCTCTGGCAAGTCCATCCTGAGCAGCTCGGATGTATGCATCGGCTGAGCTGAAGGCATCGAATGCCTCCTTTGAAAAGCAGGGGTCATGGAGAATGGCCCTCCGACGATGATGATTCATGGCGCTCTCAACTTTAGAGTTCGTGACAGACATATCGTCCGAATCCTCTGCGGAAGGATAGTCCGGCGCCTCTCCCGTGTCAGACACCGTCCTTAAGGCAGGGTCTGGAACCTGACTAGTGAAGGCACGACAGGAAGGATCCCCAGACATAGTCCGGTGGACACTTTTCCTGATAGAATGCGGCGGACGACATCATGATTTGATGTGGCGACCGGGAGGCATATTTTTAAAAGAAAGCCTTACCTCTTTGATGAAGGTTCTGCCGTATTATCGTTTGCCTTTCTCTTCGAAGATGTGCTGGGCGTGGGCGCCGCTCTCCTCAGAGAGGCTTCTGGTGCGCATTGCAGAGTCGAGCGCCTCCCCTTTGGAGCACAAAATAGTGCGGTGGGTGAGGCATAATAAGGAAGCTCTTTCGAAGAAGGCGTCTGTTAAAATTACTTACATGCAAAGCAGGGAGGAGGCCGGGATAATCGGCAATGATGGGCACTTCTGTACCATCATAGCTTGTCTGGTAGAATACTCCATTCTCAAGCTCCACAAATATGTCCGGATCCTCTTCGAATCCAGGGTCAAGGTCCCGGTTGTGACCCTCCGGCTGGGGGGGTGGGGCTATGGATCCCCTCGGTAGCCTTCCGCCATTCCTGTTGCGAGTGGATAGGTTACTATCCATTAAAAATGATTTAGGGAAAGGATTGAGTAAAATGGTGGGATTGGAACTTACCCAGCTAGGAGGATTATACATGGAAAATCCATATCGACATTGGAGATGAGTGAACTCCTCCTTCTCCCCTTTGTACAGTTCGGCCAATATTTTGGCCAAAATGGAGGGAGTTTTCGGACCCTTCCGACCGCAGTGTGAGGCGTCATCTTCCCCATTATAGTGCCACATGGGAAGCCCTCTGTATTGGACTGGTTGGACCCCCCGCACTATAGAAATCGCCATTACCTCAATTATTGATAATCCGGACTGGGCGAGCATCTTAATCTTGCCCATCAACTGACTGACTTCCGTGCTATCCTCCTCCTCGAGGCTCCGAGGGCGCCAGCTATGGCGTTTCTTCAACGGAGCACTTAAAATTCGGGGAGACCCATTCAGACTGGGTCAGGAAGAGCGACGTCATTAATATAGAACCATTTAGAAGGCCACTCTTCGGATGCCTTCTTCGACGTGCCAGACAGGTATCCGGTCCCGGCGATGCGCCATACCTCGGCTCCTCCCACTTCGAATATTGATCCCCCTTGGTTACGAGGGACGAGGCAGAACAGTTTCCTCCATAATTCAAAATGGGCCTCACAGCCCAGGAATAGCTCGCAAAGAGCAACATAACCCGCAATGTGCAGGATGGAGGTAGGAATAAAATTGTGCAGTTGGAGGCCATAATACTCCAGAAGTCCTCGAAGGAATGGGTGGATTGGAAATCCTACGCCACTTAGCAAGTAGGGAACGAAGCACACTCGTCCCCCTGGATGGATTGGGGAAATTCTCTGCCTGAACCCCGCCATTGAAGGACGTCGATCCTGCTCGGACAGGGACTAGATCCATGGGGGGAAGAAAGCCATGTTTTTTGCAGCTTCGTCAGCTAACCGTGAGATACGGAACATTTCTCCCAATCACCTTTTTGGAGCCATGGGGCGAGAGGAAGAGCTGGGAGCGCTAGCCATGTTGTAGTGGTTTCTCCTAGCAAGCTCTGAGGATTTTTTTGCAGGGTGTGGAATGGATCTGAGATCTGATCTCTTTAAATAGGCACCTTACTTGTATGATCAGGGTGATATGTGCAAAAATACCCCGACCTCTCATATTCGCTCGACACGTGGAGGCTGAAGTCAGGAAGGCGTGGAAGCTGATGGGCGCGACATTAAATGGGAAGCTGAATGTTGCTCTTTAAGTCAGGGACTTTGAAGTAATCGGAGGAGGAACCCACCTTGCAATGCCGAAGACAACCTGCGCGCCGGACACACCGTCATTGGAAGACTGGTTCGGGGGCTACTGAGGGAGTCCTGGACTAAGGGGTCCTCGGGCGTCCGGCCTGTTGGACATGGGCCGCACTGATGGGCTATGAAGATACAAGACCGAAGATTTTCACCCGTGTCCGGATGGGACTCTCCTTGGCGTGGATGGCAAGCTTGGCGTTCAGATATGAAGATTCCTTTCTCTATAACCAACTTTGTATAACCCTAGTCTCCTCCGGTGTCTATATAAACCGGAGGGTTTTAGTCCGTAGAAACAATCATAATCACATAGGCTAGACTTCTAGGGTATCAGCCGTTACGATCTCGTGGTAGATCAACTCTTGTAACCCCTATACTCATCAATATTAATCAAGCAGGATGTAGGGTTTTACCTCCATCAAGAGGGCCCGAACCTGGGTAAACATCGTGTCCCCTGTCTCCTGTTACCATCAACCTTAGACGCACAGTTCGGGACCCGCTACCTGAGATCCGCCGGTTTTGACACCGATAATCGGAATCATCAAGGACGTCCACCGGCACCTGCACAACCCTAACATATTAGCAAGCACATTGCAAATAATCAGAAACCACAACTATGGTAAGCCAACCTTGTGCCATCACCTTGCCAGGGGAATACTACTTCTCAACGGCGACTATCTCCTCAAACTCGGCCTTGAGCCTCACATAGGTGGCCATTAGAGTTTCTGGGGTAGGCACGGTGGGGCCCTTGTTGTTCTTCCAACTTTCTTTAAGGAGTTCTTCCGCCAACGTCGTCAAGTCTTTGGCCAGTGCTTGTTTCTTGGAGTTCTTCGTCTCCATGGGTTGGCCTGCAACATGGTCAACTCGTTGGTCGGTGCTCGCTTCCTGGAGAGATCACTGTCTCTAGTGGGTTGTCCGCCGGCAACTCTTTGCCTAGTTCTCTAGGATCCATCAATGAACTGACAAACAAAAAGCAATCGAAAGGAAACCACAATCGCAATGAAAACGGGAAAAGAATAGGCTGCGAGAATCGGTTGGTGCTTCGCAAAAAGAAGATTCTTGGAATGAAAATATGGTAGCATCACTAATTCGCCCACCTTTCCTTCGTCGGTATAGAAGAAAAATGGCAGAAGTGAGTATCCTGGAGTGAGGTTTTCTTCAAGAAAGGGGAGAAAGGGCTTCAACGAGCATTCCGGTGAAATGATGGTTGCTTCGTCCAGTCCAACTTCGAGGCCACTTCGAGGCCGCTTTACCACTACTGCTAAAGGTACGAGATACATTCCTCCAATCACAAAATGCCTTGGTTGATGAGATTGAGATTTGAGCCGGTACTGCACGCGGTGTAGTCCATTCACTTGTTGAAATCTCTAGAAAGGCAAATACTCCTTTCCGGTTTACAAGGCTATACTAGCAAGTACTAGTACTACAATAGTGGGATCAAATAGCAATTTTGTCTCATGCAAGAGCCTGGCTATATGCGTGCTCCAAGGCTCCGCACCACGGCCCACCCCTACACAAAGACTGCCACACGAGCGTTCGCAACTGCCACGTTCGGGTTGCACTTGGCTCTTCGCCTCTTCGAGAAGACGAACAATGATGTTACTACTACTTCTACAGTATCGAATCCACTGTTGCATGTCCGTCCACCGCGTGTGGGAAGGATAGCCACCGCGCGCATGGGCGAGGGAGAAGGCGTGTAGTAGTAGTAAAATCAAGCTTCTCCTTGTTGTACGAGTTGACACGACACATCATAGCACTAGACCCACATGGTTGCCTCTAAACTTGGCTGAAAGACCTGCAACGTACAATACTCCATTTGCTGCAACCTCTAAATTTACCCCACCACAAATTAAAATATATATTCCTGTCTTGACCAGATGAGAGTGCAAACTAGAATCACCAGGATGACAGGTAGGGCCAGAAGATTATTTTAATCAAAAAAAGCATGGAGCCGACCCCAATGATTTTAAGCTTACAGGCACGGTACACGCTATCCTAGAATACTCTACACATGAAACTGCCACACGAGCGTCTGGGCTGCGCTTGGATCTTCGCCTCTTCGGGAAGTCGAACAATGATGGAGTACTATAGTATGCTTATGGCCATCTGACACCAATTGAACTGCTGCATGTCCACCACGCGCGGGAGGGAGAGCGTGTAGCGAACGAAAGCTTCTCCTAGTCCTGCCAGCCACCACGCTCATGGGCGAGGGAGGGACGTAGCTTCATTGACTTACTGCTCCTTCCTTTGCGTCTATGATAGGTGGGGCCAACAGGTGGGTGGCCCACCTGTCATGCAGCCAAAGGCAGGTGCGGTTAAGGTAAGAGGGCGTTGTAGTAATCCAACTTCTCAATCTTGTACGAGTTGACGCTACACATCAAAGCACTACACTTGATATATTTCAATAATTTGCGTTTACCGATGCATTAGTTACTCCCTCCGTTCCTAAACATAAGTCTTTTTTAGACATTTCAAATGGACTACAACATATGGATGTATGTAGACATATTTTAGAGTGTAGATTCACTCATTTTGCTTCGTATGTAGTCACTTGTTGCAATCTCTAAAAAGACTTATATTTGTAAACGGAGGGAGTATAACGCATGCATGCATGCCATGACTTTCCTTTTGATACTTGCATGTGTTGATTTGATGCACCTTGCCAAATTTTGACTATAAATTTAACTAACCAAATGTTCATGCATGTCACAAAAAATTACGGGGCTGTTTGGATTGTGACTATGTTTGTCTTATGTTGCCACATTATTTTTGCCACACTTGCCTAACTTGAGTTGCTCAAATTGTTAGACCCACTTTGGCTTGCCTAAGGGAATCTTGCCGCACTTTTTGTGTCTATGACATGTGGGGTTCACTGCTAATAAAAAAATTCTTGTCTTAGGTGTGGCTAGAACCAAACACCCACCTAACTTGGTCAAATTTTCCTAAGGTGAGGTGTGGCAAACTGTGGCAATATGTGGCTGGAAACCAAACAGCCCCTACATCATTGAAAACTATGTTCAAATACTAATCAAATGATATAATTTTTGTTCACATGCACTAACATTTTGTCAGTTAAATCTTTGGTCAAAATTTAGCACCAATTACAAAGGGGCCCAATAAATATTGTACTCTCACATTTTGTTTTGAGGATACTCCCACATACTCCGTCTGTTCCCAAATATAAGTATTTTTAGAGATTCTAACAAGTGACTACATATGGAGCAAAATGAACGAATCCATACTTTAAAATATGTCTACATACATCCATATGTTGTAGTCCATTTGAAATGTCTAAAAGGACTTATATTTAGGAATGGAGGGAGTAGAAAATATAAATAATAATGCATGTTGGGGCAGCCCACGTTTTCGATAATTTTAGCCGTGGGCTTGTTCACAATTTTTATGAGGGGGTGGTTGTTCATTTAATGGAGGGTCTTGTACCAAACTTGAACGATACAAAGTGCGACCTGGCACACTGTAACACCACTTGGAATAAGGGGGTAGCTATATCAAAAAACAATCAACAACTAAAAAAGCGGCAACCTGGCATGTACACAAATTTAAACGATTGTTTTGATGGAGCGAAAAAGGAAAACTACCCCACTACGTATATATAGGTCGGAGCCTCCGCGTTTGCTTGCTAGGGTTGCTCTATTCACACACTCTCATCCTCTCCAGATCTAAACAAGATAGCGGTGGTAACACTGTCTTTCTCCCTTCAAAAAACACTATCTTTCTATCCTCACCGCCGGTTATAGATCCAGACTTATCCCCCTCCGCCGGTGAAGGGGAGGAGGGGCAGCATTTAGGCCGTTGTCGATAGCGAGGGAGGAGATCCACTGCTGGTCGCACCATTATCTCTGGCCGAGCACCGGCGCGGGAGGTCCTCCTATCCCTTCGTCGTTGCCCTAGTGTGGGCGGATCTGGCCTCCTGCCGCCCACCTATCCACATCCCGACGACCTTTAGGTATATCTTCCTTCGAAACCGCCTTAGCTCTACTTCCCCAGCTCGCTACGTCGCTGCATGTGCATCATTTTCTGCCTCTCAGCCCCTCTCGACCGGATGGTCCAATGTCACCTTTTTTATATTTTTAGAGGTAAAGCTACTTCATGGAGTCGAATCTTGTACTTGGTTCAAACAAGAAATAAAGTGGGGGTGGGGGAATTTAGTATGTACATCGGACTTGGTACAAACAGGAAGGAATGGGGGTGAAAGTAGTACAGACTAGTCATCCAACCGGCCTCTTGGTCGAAAAGGGAAATATCGGGGTAACGTTGTACACAGTGGTATGACCAGGACTAGATTTACAATCCACATATAGGAGTAGGTGGCTAGAGTGAACAAAAATGGGACCAACCCAGATATGTTTCTTGGATGGACAGGTACTTATGCTGCTGCTATGTACTCCAAAGTTCACTCAGACAAGCATCGATGTTGACAAGAAGAAGTGCCTATATTCATTCGAGTATCAACCGGCGTCAACCAGTTGTCAAACTTCAAGTATTAGGAGAGTGAACGCCAAAAATATTGCTTGGCGCATAGCCCAGAAAAATGCAGTCCAGTCTTTGGTCCCAACTTGTGCCTTTTGGTTATCGGCACATATGGTAGCAAACTGTATGGCATGGAGTCTAAAGATTCCAGACAAGTTGGTTGACGCGTATATTCATCTCGCACTTAATTTGTCTGCATGTCAGGGATGCTCCACTTCAGTTGAACTGCACAAAAAATTTGGGTGGTTCATTTTCACAACCGCCTCCTTTCTTGTCTGCAATGTAGAATTTTGGCGAGCTACAAGACCAAGATGAGTCAGTAAACTAGTTGGATGAAAGTAGTGGCCAAGTTGCTCAAACCTCCCTCGGCACGAGGTTACTATTTGAGGATAAACCTACAAGCAAAGTTTAGATTGTCTATGCTGCCTCTTATGTACTCGAAAGTTTACTCGTACAACCATTAATTTTAGCAAGAAGTACCTCCGACTGAACAACATTTACCAGTCTGTACCCTAGGTAATTAAAGTTCATCCATGGATGATATTGGCTGAGATCTCAATCATTTGGATGCATAAACATACTGAACATGTGTATATCCGAATCTTTTTGTGAATTATCTATGAATATTGTCGTGTGATCTATCAATCATTTGGATGCATAGACATGTTGAACTTGTGTATATATGAATCTTTTGAGTTGTTGATTGTGAATGTTGACTATGAATATGAACGTGTCCTGAGAACCTGAGTTTGATACGAATGTTTACCTTTGCAGTTGTACTTGTGTGTGAACTTGTTAGTATGCCTACTGTGGGATCTGTGACATGTGGGTGTCAACGACACACCTTCTTCCTGAGAAGAATTGCACCTGCTTTCTTAGGGTAGCAACGGCGCATCAGCTCTTTTAAATATTTTTGCTCTGTCTTCCCCCC